>NC_091947.1:20502114-20754614 GCF_041260155.1 Ptychodera flava | reverse complement strand
GTGTTCAAACAATCAACGTTATCTTACCATCCATAGCACGTTATTGTGGTAATGAGATCATTCATGTTGATATCAGAACGGAATCGAATTCATAATCGTTATAATCATAGGAAAAGTGTTCCGTGATTATCTGTCACGACTTGACGGTAGCAAACGGAAAACATGCCGGCACGTATTCACGCCACCGACTTGGCTGGCAGCCTATTCTATGGCGCAGTTTATTGAACGCTAACGGCCGGGTTTAACAGCGATGGAAATCACTGCAGATAAGTCGGAGGCTTGGAGCTTTCAGAGAACGCTTCCTTTCACTCATTACAGCGCACATGAAAACATTTCGGTACTAGATTTTTAAAAGAGCTTTTCAGTCCAACAAAATACCAGTTTTCTTCGTATTTTTCCGACGGCGTCTTGTGGGAATATGCTGCTAACGCAAGCCTATCTTCAGGGTAGGCGTGGTTTTATTTTTCCGGTCTGGACACCTTTTGACCCCAATTCGATAAGAAGTATTAACACGATTTTATGTGACTCACAAAAAGTAGCACAACACTCGCCATTTCCCCCCCCCCCGGGCAATGATCAAAGCCAAACACACTCGTCAAAACAGTTGGACATTTGGGTGCTTCCGTCGAGAACAAATATCGCCCTCTAAAATTTCTTTCAGTTTAGTTTTGATCGGGAGATTTCATGGGCATAGTGTGACACCTGAACATCGGTTTGCATCAGAAACATTTGCATATGTTGAAAATACTTGCAACTGACATGTCGTTTTACTTGTCCACGACTGAGTCCGATAAATGGCAAAATCTCAGAGAAACTTCGGACAATCGACACAAACCCGTCTTTGTTACTGATAAAGATCACTCCCAAGCCTCACGAAGCCAACCATCCCCTTTCATATTTTGCCCAATTAGGCCAGATTGGGAAATCTTAATTACAGGTACAGAGAAATGACCATATATACATGGAACCGTTTTCAATGTACGGTGTTTTGTTGACTCAGAAATCTTGTAATATTGATTCGATTATTGACAGAGAAATCTGAACCGACACTATTGACTGTAACAGCCTCCGCTTTACTCAACATTTGAGCACGCAATTTATCAAACATTGTTCTTTGTAAAGACTCATGACGTTGCAATATGCAAATTTTTATTTCAAGTCTGGCTCTATTCCGTCTCTACCTCGGTACTTGTGATTCCAATTCTCCTTCCATTCCTTCTTCCACTGACACACTCTCTCTCTCTCTCTCTCTCTCTCTCTCTCTCTCTCTCTCTCTCTCTCTCTCTCTCTCTCTCCGTAACTTCAGATTATCTATCATCAGAAAGGGTATCTAATCGCATTGAAAAGTCGATCCAAAAGATCACTTCGCAGCTCAGTCTGATCGCGCACATATGACCGTTCCCATAACAACGCAAACATCGAAAGGAAGTCAACTTGGACGTGCAATGCGAGATGTGTTTGCTGTATCAACATGACCACTTGATTGCCTTGATAATTGGACTGTTTTAAAAATAGCTTAATATTATGGAAGTGTGTCGTATGTCAACTGTGCTTTCTTGTGTTTAATCAATGAATCGAGCACTTCACGCTTGCTAAGGATTTTTGTACGTTTTATTTTGTCGGTCAGACCCTATGCTTATTCTTTGTGAAACTAGGATCTGCCTGAATACAAACCCGAATTCAAATTTTGTGTCAGACCTGTAGCGTTGGATAATTTGAAGACGAATTTGACACTTGAATGTTTCCTATTTTTTGGTTAAATAAAATGATTGACAGAAACAAATACCATGAACTGCTCTTTACACCGCCACTTGAAATATTTCCTTTGTGTCCATCATGAATAAAGTGGTTTCCATGGCACTTCGCCGACGGCACCATATACAACGTAATTTACGCAGGAAAATATCAAACGTATGGTCTGCATTTGTGTAGTATAAAATAAGAAATAGCACACAGGAATAGAAGGTAAATATTAACAGCGCTCATCAGAAAAGTAAGTTGTCGTAAATTTCCATAGAAATGGCACTTTAACAAGCTTTGCAATGGATTTTCTGTGTCATGGAATATTGGCGGGAAGTTACAATATGGTGACACACTGGGAGACATATAATCAGGAGACAGTACCTTCACAGCAGAAAGTCTTGTGAACCTATTTCAGGCGTCAAACTTAAATAATTTGCTCAGGCTGTTGAAATGTACACATCAACTGTAATGTACATGGATGTCTGTGCATGTATGTATGTTTTTCATACATGTATGTTCGTAAGCAGACACAGTGTAAATAGCTCGTACATACATTTCATCAGAGGGTATGTTTGGTTTCACCATCCTGTTGCTAACGGGGAGCTGTCAATAATAAGATGTAAATTAAAAACATTTCAGGGGGAAAGGATGACAAATTCGTGATAATAATTTTATGAAATATTTTTTATTTGATACATAACTCATAGATATAATGGACTCGAAAGTACTGTAAACATTTTGTGAAAACGAACTGGGAGTCTTGTGGTAACGCTCGCAACACCAGTCCACGTATTGATTGAATTGGTAAATAAACAGTGTCAATTTTTTACGACCAATTGTCGTTCTTAATAGTTTTCTTGTACATTTCATGGCATATTGTGTCTTTCGATGTAGTTACTCTTTATGGGGTGTCTTGGCTTGACATCATGGGTGCCAAACCATTTCTGGGTGGGGTCGGAGATTTACTTCAATATATGGGTCCGATGTGTTGAATGATAAACCTGCTCAGCGGGTTGGTTGTGTGAATGCGCTGCGGTAGACGCCATGTTGACACAGGACCCCCCCCCCCCTCCCCTCAAAAAGGCCCGACGATCGATAACTGACAATTTAATCTCCAGACTCTGCGGTTGTTGTGACACGTTACGTGAAGGTTACATGTAAACGTATAATATTCGAATATACAAAACAGGCGATCCCAAGGTTACTGTGAAATACATATCCGTGATCGGAAGCACTCGGGGGACGACGAATCGTCAAAGTCTCAATAAAACTGCCAATAAAACCTCGACTCGTCGCCGTGGCAACTTTTTGTCTTAACTCGAAAAAAAGAGAGAATAGCTAACCATTGTTTAAAACACTTGAACACGAGATTCCATTCCATGTATTATTAATCGGGGATTACTTAACTCAGAAACAGGGATAATTGATTTGGGATTCGGGTGAAGTCTCTCGTCACGAACTTTGAAAAGATTGTTTCGACTGATATTTTCGGCATTTGATTGGACAAGAACACCCAACATGGCGGACCATGTTTGGTCGGATATTACAGTTACCTGAGATAAACTTGAAAGATTCGAAAGTTGATACTCAGCTCGTCGGAGACACAGCAACAACACGCGCGTGACAGGAAAAATGAACTTTACAATATACAAAATGCTTGCAATAAATAATGTAGAAGAGAGAAAGCGTGCTTTGCAAATTGGCCGGTGTGGAAATAGTAACAGCGTCTTAAATATTGGATTAAGTGTCATACAATAATAATGTTATGGTCGATCCTGCCAGGCTTGTGCGGCTTCCAAATGACGGTTTATTGTTCCACAAAACCGCTTTCGGAGAAGCATTAAATATCCTTTAAAAGGGTCCATGAATGGACTCGACAGGAGTTTAAAAACATCAACCTGCCATTTGAGATGGAATCAATTGTGTTTGTTTTGGCCGAGTTTACAGATCACCTCTCCTCGTCGCCCGATGTCCACTTGCCGCTGATTTTGTCGCAAACTTTTGTCTGCACGTTCACTTCGTCCAACCACCTCATGATGCGCTCGGTTTTCTTGTGGTCGCAGAAATTGATGTGTGTCGTGGGCATCTGCCACTGGACGTGGCTGTCCTGTATCTCAATTGTCCTCGTAGTTTCCTTCCTTGCCGCGGCGTCGGTCGTCGACGACTCGCCGCTTTGTTGTGTGTTTGGCTTGACTTGTGTCTCCTTGTTTGCTGTTTGCGTAGCGGGCGATTTATTAACAGGTGCTGTCGGTACAGTACTTGTCGGTTGTGGAGGCTTGCGGAACCTCTGCTGACCTAAATATCTCTGACACCAGGCTTCGGTGGCCGCTGAAACTCGCGCGGCGGATTCTAACTCAGCCTTGACGGCGTCGCCAGCCGATTTTGAGTTCCGATGGCTGACCGTCACTTTCATGATGGGCGTCTTTTCGTTCCCTTCGCTGTCATCGACGACAAGTTCGTCGGTGACGGTGGCGTTTTTCTGTGCGGTGGGGACATTTTGAGCTGCGTTGTACCGTTGAATTCCCTTAGATACCTCCTCGCCCTTGGACACTGCCGTGAAGTGCACGCGTCGACGACCATTTTTATCCCAGGAGGTGGACGGCCGTAGATCTGTCCTCTTGCCGCTGAGTCCGCTGATTCGGTCGCTGTCGACGGGCTTCACGTGGGTTGTAAATGTTCCTTCAGTCCATGAATGTCTCGGTGTTTTGGTTTGTCTGACTATTGTGTTCTGTTGGGTAAGCATCGCGGGCAGACTTTTGGCCCGGTGACCGCGTATGCTAAACGACGGGCTCTCCTCGATGGTGGGCAGTTTCTCATTGTCCGAGTGTATCTCGCGGGTCCAGAAATTGGACATGGTAGCCGTTGGCAGATTAGTCCCTCCGATCAGAAGCGAAGAAGGCGACAGATAGTAAACCGACGAAGAGGTTTGGACAGGCCGACTGGAAGGTAGGTGAGGATTCGGCCGAACCCGCATAGTAGTAAAGCCGTGATTCGTGTCGCGATCTGTCGGCATCGCTGCCCAGCGACTATTCCACGCTTCTCTCTACACAAGTTGAGATGGTGAGGCGATGAACTCGATCTCCACGGACTGGTCGACGACCATGTTTTAAGCGTCGGGAAAACGCGGTTGCCACGGCCACTTCCACTAGCAGGGCTGAATACGTCCTCGCTGTGTCACTTCGAGGCAGCAAGTGTAGGGATTGTCTGAAAGACAAAGGGACACATAGCTTTATCGATTGACTTTCAAATCTACACCTCGTAAAGCGCGGGTACAGCCAAGACCCTTGCAGCCCGTAAACCCAACCCACCATAGATGATTATTTCTCTCGCCAGCATTACAAAGTCGTCAACGTAGCCATAAAATCCCCATTTTCTGCTTAATCAGTGTGTCGTTGGCTTGTATTACTCACCGTTTGTCCTGCGCGTACAATGGTACACCTGTTCGGCCGTTTCTATCTGGTTACCTGTGTATGCAGCCGATTGAGTCTGCGGTTGCCATGCGCAGACCGTTCGCTGCGGGCAATGTGTGCGTTAAATTTAGAGAGCTTTGCGCGTCGCCTGACTCAAGGAGTTTTGCAGTTGGCCAATACTTCTCTAACCCCTGATTTTTTTAGAAAGCCTATATCGCCTTATCTCGAGCTCAAAGACCTCTCTCACATGTCACGCCTGTTATGATGTTGTGCCAAAAAATCACCCTTGATTAAGTGCTAGTTAGGCTTACAGACGGATTAATGAAGTTAAACAATGTCGCCGAAGGATCGATAAGCAAACACTGCTAAATTACGCATGCGAAATCCCCTCCCTCACGGTTGCCTTGACGACGACGCTCTGTATACACTCGCCGTCATGGCGATGTCCCACCTCATGGCGACCTTTGGTTGGGTTGATCTAATTTCACAGCAAGTCATTTCAGGTCACGGCTGCTTCTTGATATCGTATTGAAGAAAAAGAAATATGAAGTAGGAACGTGCGGCAGGGTGTTCTCTCCAACCCTCCGAGAAGAACAAAACACGGTTGAAACGATATACGCCCTCAACTGAATTGAAATCGTTTCAACTTTCTTCGAAGAGTAGGTCGAATTTCTACCAGTACATGAAATTTTATTTACTTTGAAAGATATACTAACAATTCGTTATAAGCCCTGTATGTGGTACACTTATACTGAGACCATTACATTGTGCTATCAAGACGGTGAACAACTTCATTCCTCGTTCATCTACGGCGCTTTACGTTAAGAAATATTCATTATTTAACCCTTTTCACTCAAATCATGCATGTGCTGTGCTACTGACTCAAACAAAAAACCGAGACGATGCTTCGAAGTTGAGATCGAATGGCGTTTTCCACTTGCGTGCAAGATGCCCTGTGTGCGGTTTCCTGTCTTCTCAATGCCTACGGGTTACCCGAGAGTGGTTAAGCAACATGAGACTAGAGCCTGTGAAAAACCACACACACGGCAAATTTGCGCGTTTCACGCAATAAAAATCAGGTGCTCGGCTACCTGTCACTTTTTTTTTGTTCCTTGTTCATTTCCTAGTCTATTTCACGTTACACGTTCTCTGATCGCATTCACAAAAGCCTTTCACGTCTCGCCGAAACGATTTCATCGTAGCGTTCGAAAACCTGCCCGCACTTCTAGTGCGAAAAAAAGAAACAAGAGAAAGAGTGGCAATTCAGCCGACGGATGCGTGATAATATCAAATATTTAATCTTTTCGTCAATCGATTGAACATATTATGTTCTGCAATGAAAAACTGATTTCCCACGGGGTTTTCAGAGGAACGTAATGCTGAAACTCTGTGTTTACTGGAAAAGCCGGCGGAGCACTCTATCAATATTCCATCTAATTGTACTTCTCTTGGATTTATTGAAATGCTCAGCTTATATACACTACGTCCTTATATACGCCGAAGCTTTGCACGTTATCAAAATAAACCCTCCATAAGTCAAACATTAGTTGGGTTATGAACATTGGATACAAGGTGCTCTGAGCATAAATCATTACATTGCAAATAATAACAATAATTAATGTATGACTGACAATAAAATTAATACCAGAAAAAATGTAAATCTATGAAGAAAAATAGCAACTGGAAAAGTAAAAGAATTTATGCACAAGGCTCTACACATAAAACATTACTGGGCCAGTAGTAATAACCACAACCACCACCATTATCATCATCATCATCATCATCATCATCGTCATCATCATAATCATCATCATCTTCGTTTTCATCACTATCATCGTCGTCGTCGTCATCGCGCCGTTGTCGTCATTATCATCATCCTCATGATGATCATCATCATCGTCGTCGTCGTCATCATCATCATCATCATTGCTATCATCATGATCATCACGATCATCATCGCCGTCCTCATAACATTAATATTCGGTGCAAAAATGCAGTGAAATTTTCACCTATGATGGCCCATTGTCTAGAACAGGACAAAGTCTGTGGACGTTGTGATGGCTGACTGGGGAGATTTCCCTAAATGTGCTCTCTGAACAACATTTGTGTTGCCTTGGCTGGGCTTCAAGGGATACGGTCGGAACTGCAGTATGATTGCAGCTCCATTATCAGAAGCTTTTCATGTACTTTCTATGACGTTTTGTGTTTATGCAATAATCTACGGTTTTCAATGGCATCTGGTGGATAATGGATTAAACTTGTCAATACAGCCTGCATGTTGACAGCAGAATTCAAGTCCGGCCTTGAATGTCATCAATGACGCTGTGTCTTGTTCACAATGCATTGTGCGCATGTGCACTGTGTTTGCAAGGCCGGCGCTTTGTCTTTTAAGATGCAATGTTGAAAAGAATGGAAGAAGTGAATGTGCTTGACCATACGGGTCAGCATAGGTGAAGCCCCCACCTTGGGGTATTTTGGAGACAATGTTTTCGAAAGCCCTTTGAAAGGCTTTCAAAGGGCATTGTCTCAAAAAAATACCGAAGAGTAGACTTCGCTAATATTGGCTCCTGGGCCATACTTGGTTTACAGAACGAAAATTAAAAACACATTCTAAATGTGACAGCTGTTGTTCTCTTAAAATAGTGTGTTCAAAAATGTGTGCCTTTATAAAAATATTCCCGGGTGCCTTTTCAATACAAGAGACCCACCGGCTGACGAGGGAAACGGGAGGAAGCCTGAGTGTAAGTTTCGACCTTCTTAGCGCCCCCAACGTTAGTATTCAAAGCTCTTGAGATGCTCGACGCGTGGACATTCTGTACGTGATAGCTAAGGCGCGGGCATGAGATTATTTTAACTTTGAAAAGATTCAGTGTTCACTCTGCGCTGTATGACTCTTCATATATATATATATATATATATATATATATATATATATATATATATATATATATATATATATATTATATATACACAAAATGTATACAATATATATATATATATATATATATATATATATATATATATATATATATATATATATATATATATATATATATATATATATATATATATATATATATATGAAGAGTTACCCATACATTTAGCTGGAAGCCCTGAGAAATACACAGGAAAGTCCACAAGAGAACCGTTTTTAAAAGGAGTGCGAACGTGAAATGAGAAGATGTATAGGTTTTTTATCAAAGTGCCTTCAACATTGATGGCGCAATTTTGCGCTCCGTTCAATAATGTAAAATAGTGGCACCTTGATCACGCATCAACCGTATGATCATGTCGTAAACTGATCCGATGCAATCAGAGACGAGAGTTCCGGTGTACAATGCGCTGGTCGTGAACATTTTGTACTCGAAAGAGCATCATAATAATGGATGTTGTAGGGAAAGATATCCACTGTAAAAATTTTTTCTGACGATTAAGAATTTACACATATTCCTTCAAAGAATCTCTCTCTCTCTCTCTCTCTCTCTCTCTCTCTCTCTCTCTCTCTCTCTCTCTCTCTCTCTCTCTCTCTCTCTCTCTCTCTCTCTCTCTCATCTAAATAACATTTCATTATCTGTCTAAGAAGTACTAAGTATACTAGACTAATGTATGTATGTATGTACGTATATATGTGTCTATCTATGTAAGATCATGGAGGTAGAAGCGAGACACGGTAAGATATATCTATATAACTATTTAGGTATGTATCTGTGTAAGCATGCATATACAATCAAATGCGCATGTGCATGACCCCTTGAGTTCTCTCATTTTTCGATACATTCAATTCGCATGTATGACTGTTTCGTTTGGCAGTGGATGTGTCTAAAACGCTTCTATTTGTCAGCCTGTCTTCCCCGCATCCAACCATATCGCTTAGACGAAGGCTTTCTACTAGTGTAATAAGTAATGGCTCGACACCGTGTGACCTGGTATACGGTGGAGGATAAATAAGTGTTTGCGACAGCCTCTCGTGAAAGTTTTTTCTTGCATAACCATTCATCTTCATTGAGCGTAAACTACCGACGATTCACAGCGAAAGCGTCAGATCAGAGTCTGCGCAGAACGCAGTCTACGGTTACTCAGGAACTCAGCAGAGGATGATTCTTTTCTTACATTGACTTTTATTCATCGACAGTCTCGCATTTACTGACTATGGTCTATTCCTCTCAAAGTTTTCCATGCAAACAACTGCAAATATACAAAAAATGTCTTAAACGCGACAAGAGCTGTCGCTTTTGATAATTACTGTCCTTGACAATGAGTGCATATTCTCATTCTTCTTCAAATTTGTTGAAACTCGAACGCACAACGCAATACAATTTACAATGTTATTGACAAATAAACTGTTGTTCGGACTAAAATTCCATCGGTAATGACATAGGCCATTTGCGTCCATACATAGAGTGTTTGCAAATTGACTCGAAGTTTGGGGTAGACGACCAATTGTATTTTCCTAAACTGATGATAAAAAATGGAAAGCATATCAAAAGTTATAGCCGAGGGAGCTTTAAATGACAGACTTGAACAAAGTTCTACGACTTAAGTTTTCTGTAAAGACAATATTAACTTCCATCTAATTTGTGCCCAAAGTGAATCAAAAACAAGAATGTGTGATATCAAAGCAAAATGTTGACTTGAGTTTTAGCTTTTTTTTTGATTCTTTTGAGTAAAATCCCACGCTTCACAAAGTAAGCTTAACAACTACTCCCTGTATCTGCCATTTCTGTTTGGTGGGGGATGGCGCAATCATGTTTACCGGTCGTTAGTGCTGAGTGGTAATATCCGAAATAAGACCAAGTTCAAACAGCGTGATTGCCAAACAAATCAACCATGAAGAAACAGTCGAAGGGAGCTCGCAGTTCATGGAGATCGACTGGTAGATAAGATCTCCCACCCGTTTTAAAAATAGATTGTTTGCGCGGTTCACATGTGGCGGCCATCGCCGGAAGGACGCACAAAACCGCGATAAAATCATTACCGCGCTCGGGTGCAAGTTTGGGTCAGCCTGTGATGACGCAATAGCGGTCGTTGTTCGAGTGAAGTAATCGGGCGTAAGGCGGCTGAGATTGACTCCTGCCTTCGATCTATGGGAATGACGTCTATTGAGTCTTGCTACGAATAACCATGGCGACGGGGACGCCTTGCTCAATGCTGAGAAAATTTCCTTTCCCTGATGAAAAAAATGGCGTACAGTTCTTCTTTGTTCATCAGCTTCGTCGTAAAATAATCACAACATCACGAAGCGTTAAGGTTATTCAAAGGCTACATCGTCGTGCTCATTTTCTCACACCAACCAGGGTGAACGTCCGGCCGGGTCACAATGTTCAAAGAAGCGTATGTACAGAGTAGGAATTGCACACGATTTCCCTGCGGAAATGAGTTCAGTCATGACGTCATCAAATGTGTATAAAAATAATTCGGCGTAATTTGAGGCAAGACCAAGTATATTGCGACGTCTGTTAGTGTGGGTGGGAGAGAGAGAGAGAGAGAGAGAGAGAGAGAGAGAGAGAGAGAGAGAGAGAGAGAGAGATCATAAGATGTAAAATTTGATCACTATTCTCTATCACTATCTCTTTTTTCATGCTTCAGTGAACGTTGGTGTCGCTGTTTCATCTGATGGACCAAAATCAACAAATGGCGCTTTTTCGCTAAGGCCCCTCTTCTCTTATATGTCTCAACGTTTTCAACTAGTACGCTTTAAACTAAGGAACTAAGAAATAAGTGAATTTATTACCGATACATTTGAGCGATCTAAATGAACGCAGTGAGAAAATATGACAAGAAGTAACAAACTTTCGGTAGAGTATTGATATTCTTACTTTTCTAGTCATTCATTAGTCATTCATATAACATTGAAGTTGAAATTGACTACACTGTCTTCTATAAGTCAGGCGAGGGCAACCGCACGCAAAATACAAAAACATTATCGTTATCGACCGATAGAAAGGCAAATATGATTACACACTAAAATTCCTCTAAAAAGTAACAAGTTTATTTAAAATCATTTCAAACTTGCACTTGGCCGTGATTTGTCACGAACCCGTATTTTATTCTCCCTCTCTCGAACCCATTTGCCTCCTATGTACGTAACAAAGCGCCTCCGATTCCTGTCCAGACGTTAGAAGACCCAACCTCCCGTTACAAAGAATGGCTGACTGTATTTATAAAGCATTAATTGGAACAAAATATTATTGCAATTTGCAATATTGTATTTCATTACCATCGTGCCTCGCGTGATATTTTCACTTCAACGGTGCTCTCGGAAACGGCTATCAAACGTCACGTGTGTTTGTGCCTTGGCTTTGACCATGACACAGTGCATGTGGGAAAAATAAACAAGACTTTTATGATGATTTATTTTAGGATAGTGGCGAAAAGAAATAAAAAAAGTTATCGTTGACTGGTATTAACATTAGAAGAGTTCGCATGGGTTTATCAACAGAACGTCCTTCGTTGGCACGACCTTTTCGAATTACTCCGAGCTCTGTATGACATGACGTCTTCAGGTATGCTGGTTGTGTTATTGTATATCGGCAATGCGATGCCATTGCCCAGCTAGGGCTGGCCCGGCCAGGAGAGGTCTCGACAAAGTTTTTCCTCATTGGCCAATTTCGTCGTGAAGCCCGGCCGGTGACTGAGTGCTTGTACACCGGCTGCACTTATGATGTAACCCGAGAGAAGACGAGATTCGACCTTCTGAAGCGTCATGTGATGCCTTTCAAGGGTACGGGTACGAATCGACTGGTATTATCGTCAGCAAAAGTGCAGATTATATCTTGGCTGGGATGCTTTCCTCACAAGGTCCCTAGAGAAATACAGATGAATTCAAAACGATTTTAATAATCTAGAGCAATCCCCCCAACAAACTACTTTAATTCTGTCCATCTGACCACAAGCTAGTACCACTCGTCCAAAAATATTTCTTTCCTGGTGAAAAAGAGCAGCCTGAAATTGACACGCAAACTGTGACAAGGACCAAAACCTACGTGTACGATATTCACCTTTCACTCACAACAGGTGGTATTGTCGTCTCAGTCGCCGTCTTGAATGGCTGCGACCGAGAAGTACGCCCTTTGTATTCAGGTCGTTGTTCTTTCCACAGCCAAACAGGTGCTTTTGTTCTTTTTCCAACCCCCAGGGGATACTGCTCTTTTATTTGTGAGAATTCCTTTGCCTTGGGAGGTGACGTCAAGTCACTGGGTGAAGATGTTTTTTCTGGCTTTCCTTTCACTCCTCGCACGTATGCATTTAATTCTTTGAAGAGGGCAGATAATGCGTGGAAGTGGGCAGATTAACGTGTGTCTCCGGTCAATGGAAGTTCACGTAGAGAGCAATATCTTAGCGACCAGGACACTTGTGTACACGTATACACTCATATTGGCAGTTTAATCTAAACAGAAACACAATTTATTTGGTCCACTTTTGGATGACGTCATCACGAAAATATGAAGAAATCGATGAAAGGTGCCTTTGTAATATCACAGAGTAATATTAACAATAATTTCGACCGTACTTTGGCACTACTGTTGCCTCAAGGAAGAAAGTTGCCGGGATGACAAATTTCGGTATTTTGTGAAAGATACGACATACACAAAACAACGGGTATACAGCATGTTCAAAAGGCGGTTTGTTTTGACTTCGAATTCAGAATGTTCTAAATCGTTTACAAATTACCCATATCCTCTTACACCCGTCAAACCTGTTTTCAATACGAAAAATAAGAGATCTTTCTTGCCTTTCCTGTCTTGGCTTTAATATTTTTCAACTAATGATTAAGCGTTGAAAGGGGGTTTAAACGCTTTATTTTCCTGAACCGCTGGCCAAATGACCCTAAAATTACCCTCTTTCAATGTCGTACCAATTCAAGTCCATTAGAATGAAACAAGTTTGGCTAGAGGACCATTTTCTCATTGAAAGCAGACTTAATCTTTGACCAATTTTTCAACTAAAAGCAAACCAAAAATGTTTAATCTTACCCCTATAACACTCTACCTCTCCCGGGCAGCCAGGGAAGTTCAAGTTCAGGTCGCGATCGATACTGATTACGGTCAAACTTTGATGAATACGATGATAGTATTCCCTCGTGGCTCGTATAAGTGAGTCATAAATAGAAGGGTGTGATGTGTATACATCCGAACCTGTTGTATTCCCTAGAGATTAATGTTGAGTTCAGGTCACCTGTTGCTTTGTTTGCCTTCTGGACAGAGTTAGGGTAATTCACGCCTCGAAAATGATGAAAGACCATTCTCAATCATTCTCTTTCAAAATCAAGAATAAAAATCGAGGTCATACTGCTAATATTGGTACTACAGAAACAGATTACCCAATATTTTAACAATACTTAAATTTTAAAATGGCCGCCATCTCTGTGCTGCCTCTATGGGGGGAAAAATACAATTTCTGATTTTTACAAAACTAAGCCGGCAAATGCTTTATTCCTCCGTGAGCGTCAAAATGAGCCCCAAGAAAAGGTTAACGAAAAGAATATTTAAAAAAAAATCTAGATTCTGAATTTCTGTCATCTAGGCGCATTGTACCTTAGAAGCATGTCTGCATGATCGATTGATGTGAACTGAATGATGAGCCAGGAAAACGAGAGAAAACTCTAAACACGATATGTAAAGATTGTATATTTCCGCCTTAAGTAATACGATCCTCTATTTTGTTGGTTGGTGACAGTCACTTTGGCGTTATACCGTAGACCAATCAAATGCTGCATATGTCATTAAGTCGACTAAGAAAGCCGGCTTTGTTTCGAGTATGAAATTGATATTGTCATTTCCGTGAATTTATATCGGTAGTTAATAACTCTCAGCTTCAAATTTACACTTTGGACGCCATCAAAATATTTCTCAACGTTTTTAAGGCAAAATAAGAAATTTGATTTATACTGTATCGAAATTTTGACCTGTTGCCGCGTCATTGTTATTGTGACTTTCAGACCTCTCCCCTCCCCCAAGGGAAAAGAACTGCCGACGTTCAAGGTCGAAACCGTGGCTACGTGCATGGGATCACGCTATGCAAGTGCACAACAACAGGTAGTATTGTTATGCCCGACATTGTTTAACATTCCTCGGTGTCCGTTTCAGTACACCGGAGTCTCTCCGATGACTTGTCAGGGTACGCGTTGTTTCACGTGGACACCGATAAACAAGTTCCCGTCGAATAAAAGGCACAACTTTTATCTGATAAACACTTCTCTAAAAATAGCCCCTGATGTTTATTTTCTCTGTCCTTTCCATTTTAATCAAACAATTCGACTTTCTGCTGTTTGAACTTGCAGATATAAAACTCATTAACACGGCGTGTGAGTTGCTATAGGTCGAGTAAACTAGCCGAAGAAAGCAAGACGTGAGCTGCATTTAATCTGAAAGGGGTCAAACTTTTGAAGCTGTGTGAGGACGAATTTCTGATCTCTAGAATCTAATTGTGATAAAGCAAATGTTTGTCTGAAATCAGTTACTTAGGAGTATCACCGAATTGTGCTCAAGGTTTATTAGAGCGCCTGCCATCCCCAAAAGATGCATCATAAAACAATAAATATAATTGTTAAATGATTTATCTTCAAATCCGGGGGAAAACTTTGGGTTTGTTGGTCTGTGGCGTTTCATGTCAACACGAGTTCCTCCGTTGTCGCAGAATCGTTGGATGGAAGATACACTATTCGGCCATTGCGAAAGAGGCTGTTAAAGCGAAAGGCCTCTGGAGCCAGTGCACTCCCATCGGCCATGCCCCTCTAGTGTGATAAAGTTCACGCTATGAGTAAGATCGTACGATGTCCTAATCGCCCCAGGGAGGGGATAAAAATAACCATGCAATCACAAGATGGATTTGGCGAATAAAAGTTTTTCGAATGTATATTTTTTGCCATCATTAAGGGTTCTCATGAAATTCCTTGGTGGGGAATGCCATTTTGTGACTATTTGTCAAACTTTCATAGAACAACCATACTTGAATTGGGAAAAGGAAGTATGTGTATCGATAAGTTAGGAAGACGGGAATGAAGAGAGAAGTAAAACTATTAGAACGACCGTATAGCAATACACTCTCGGTGCATGTTCGTGCACGGTTCAGGTATCTTGTAACGCTTTTGATAGCTACTCGGAAGAGAATTATTTTTCGATGTCGATTTTTACTTATGGTTCAATAAAGCATTTTAAGACTCGATATAAATTTCACAAATCTTGGCCCTGCCCTCAGACGGTAATTTGTCGCTCCTTGCGCGGCATTTAGCGCAACAAAGGGGGGATGGTCATCGGCAATGCGCTCTTCCATTAAACTGCCCATTCGAATATTCTCAAAGCATATACTTAACTATATTTGCGAAGAACTTTAATGGATTTCTCCCTAGGGCTGTATCTGTTCAGTATTGAATGTTACGAGGGGCAGTCATGCGATACGCGGAGATGCTCTCGGTGCTTCGAAGACACGTAGGCACTCCTCTGTAGAAAACTGTCCGCCTCCCGACCACCTTCACTGCGGCTAGGATATTGTGAAAATGTTCACTGGTTTTGAAACCAAACACATCAATTCCATTATTTTTTTTCATAATTATAAGGGTTTGCTACGATTTTCCATCCTCCCCCCCCCCCCTCACATAAAACTCGGAAGGTTTACAGATTGTCCACGGATGTTAACATGTAAACGCTGAAATTTGCTGGTCATAAACACAAATTATAAACGGACTAAGTAAAATCATGGTCAGTTTTGAAAGCGGCTGGAGACGTAGAAACACCACCAGCATTTTTACACACATTTTCAAATACTATTTAAGGCAAAATTAATTTTTGTTCAAATCAAGGACAAAGTGAACGAAAAATATCCACTCTCAGTTTTGTCCATACCGCAACTCAGGCTGTTTCATACCACTCGCTGTTCCTTTGTTATGTATTGTCATTCTGTTGGATGTTTGCGTTGATATCGCGGGATGTGATTCATTTATTTTCACGGCGAAATATTGTTGAATGCAGGGTTTCTGAGAAACAAATCAAAACAGTAAACATGAAGGCCATGTGTCTTCATACCGACGGACATGATTCAGCGAAATCATCACTCGCTTTTTTTTTCCTTTTTATTCAGAAATTTATTTTCTTGACACTGACACCTGGCCATTCAGTGTTTCAAGGAGTGATTCGGCCACTTGAAAGGGGCCTTGTCGACCACTCGATGTAAAACCTATCTTGTAGGAGAATAAATATGCTATTAATCTTCTCTTTAATGGGGAAATAAAGACAAAACAAGCTGACCTTTCACCAAGAAGATGGCGTCTCTAATTGGTTAGGCTACCAGCAAGCACACAACTGACCTTGATATTCGGGAAACTTTTCAAATCCTTCGCAAAGGAACAGATGTTGCTATTTGCCCAACGCAATGAATATACGTCAATGGTTGAATCGTTCTTTAATGGGTATCGTATTACCATTAAGTCCTGAATTGTCTTTATTATCAAAGAGAGCTCTCTTGTCACTTTCTTCCTATGACTCATAGGCCTTGATGGACTCAGAAGCCAAGGATGTGTAAGGCGGGCGGCAAACTACTCCCATTAGAACAATTAGATGATTTGTTGATGTCTCTTGGGTCATCGCCAACCCCCTTTTTCACGAATTCACGCAGATTTCGCCGGAATAGCTGAATCAACAGCGGATGGACAAAAATAATAATGTTGGGATCAAGCAGTTCTTTATTTGGTAGTTTCTGTCTTACATGTCCCATTATGAGCGTTTTGTTATACAACTTTTCAATATATATAATGGTTTTTTCTATTGGGCGATTAAATTCTCTGCTGTTCAGTGGGTTTGCTATCCTCTCGAGCACACAACAATACACTTTTCTATACAAACAAGTCTGTGCTGATAAAAGTTGTGGCATGTTGCCATGTCGGGGACCTCATGATCGCCTTTTTGGTATGAAATACGACACCCGGCGTTGTTATCGTGGAGTTCACGAATTGCAAGTCGAGTGTAACCGACCTTTTACTACATCAATGCCAGCAGTTCTAGGCGAGAAATTTTAGAAATCGGACAACTATCTTAACTTATTATAACATTTGTGTAAAAACACTACACATGCAAACGGTGCACCGAAACATTGACAAGATTCGGTAAATTTTGGCCGGTCGTTCGGAATGACCACTGGCATTCTTACACCTCAAGCCATCTTTTCTCGTTCGCAGAAAGGATTCTACCATGCTTTCGTTAGGTTGTTTACAATATTCACCGGTATATATCGGCTTTACGAGGATTCTTGTCGACTGCTGGCAGTGAAAACACTTGCTCGATCCTCACTCACACAATACAGTTGAACGACTTGTCGCACCGCAACGCGCATGCGCCGACTCAACATTTCGGCAAGGAGATCCAGCTGGCGTGTTATTGGTTGAATTGATATCTCCATTTGCGTCACAGCTATTCTTCTTGTCAATATGCGAACAATTGGAGCCCAGCCGTAGAGCAATTCATGATCAGCCACCCTTGACCAATTTCTGTAGTCCTGCGCGCATACCAGGTCGGGGATATATAAGAGCGATCACTCACCCTTAGGTCTATCTCAGTGGCCGCCGTCAGAGAACTAACAGTTTTGTGGTTTTAGTTAACTCCGTCCAAACGCCGTAGGGATAAAAAGTTTGACCGAATATTGCAATTTTGACCGTAGAAGATATTGATATATAAGGTGAGTCCAGTAATAGTCCTTTTTTCAACTTTGATCCTGTTTTTCGTTTGATTTTGAGCAAACACGGCCACCTACCTGAGCTTCGAATGACAGAAATTCAACACTTAAAATCTATTGTATGCGTTCTCAATAAAATTGGGTCCAGACGCACTAAAAATGGCTCTCTGACTTTACTTTTCTGAACAACAAGGTTGCTAGGGTTTTCTGTCTGCCTGATGAGCTTGGAAATTTCCATGGTTAAAAATGAGCTGTGGATCTTGCGTGATACATCAAGGTGTCCTGTCAATACTATATAGTAATTTACTTGTTTGTATTGTTTGTTCTGCTTCTAGACGAGCTGTCATTCCGATAAACGGATACCATGTGCAAGGACGAACTGCTACGGCGACAGGTGCTGTCGACCTTTCCTCCGATCTCCGTCGCAGGCAACGCCCGTTCGCGGTCCAACCAAGGCGGCCTGGCCGAGTCCTTGTCGCTCTACAGTAAGACAAAATCGTCTAACGGCTGGTCGAGCGGCAGCAGCTCCAACAGCGCCGTGCTGCCGGCAAAACAGAGGTCGCCCAGGAAACAGCTGACGGCCCGGCTCGAGACGCCGCGGCCGGGGGATAGGGCTGCCGACGAACGGTTGCTTGGGCTTCAAAGGAACAAAACCTCGCTAAGTCTAGATACGAGAATTCTCGAGGATAAAAGTGACAGCCCGTTGACTGCTAGGACGTCGGTGACGACGACGCAGGCGGGCGCCGACAAGAGAAGGCGGGAATCGTCTAGCTCGAACGCGTCGTCGCTTCCCAAGATGGCGCCCAAAAAGAAAGTAAGCGTGTCGACAGTTGAGGAGATTACACGACCCCTCCAGCGCGAAATGACTGTCATCATCAGGTACGAGGAAGACAAATACACGGAGAGCAGGCAAAACTTGCACGAGCGCAAGCTGTCCTTCCAGCCGACGCTGGAAACGGCGCTGGAAGGCGACGAGGACTATTATGACACGGTGGGCTTCCTGGAGCCGACCAAGAGTAGGACAATCATCGAGTGGTTGGAAGCGTGCGAAAGAGCCCGCCACGACACGGAAGATGAACAGTCAGACGACAGCGCGGACCGCTTGCCGGTCCTTGTTGAAATTAACAACACGGAAAGTCAAAACCGTGCAGAAACGGACTTTGCGTAGCTAAGTTTTTTAAGACAGCGATTTACCATTTACAAGAGTTTTGTATTTTTAAGTCGACCGTCAGTCACATTTAGGATTGTTGTTAGACCTTCCGATTCTGATAAAAATTCTGTTTATAGTAAGCTTCGTCACTTAGGTGAAAAATTTCAATTCTTAATAGAATTTAATATTGAAGCTACATCCAAACGTTTAGAATCAGAACCGGAATCAGAAAGTCAAAAATTCGGCTTAGACCAAAAAACTACAAGACCACGTCTGTGGTCCATTCCGTCCATAGATACAAGGTCAATTTCACGCACAGTTAATTTTATATGCAAGAGTGACGTTTTCAATTTAGTGAAATAATTTATTCCAACAGAAAAACGCTTTACTGTTTACGTGAAACGGAAGTAAGCTTTTCCAGACGTGTAAACTATTTGTATAGGTAGTTTTTTTTAGTGTAATCATAGACCGACCGACCAGTGTCTTTGTTTAAAGATGCTATGTACAGACAGCGGCAATATATTTTTTACATTTTTGGCCAGGTACTGGTTTGCCCGTATCAGACTTGCCATGCCACGAATAGCGGAATGTTCTTACATTCCGCTTAGATAGCTAGTGTTTGTGCTAGATATGACAAAGACCGATATATGAACGTGACCCTAAAAATCGGGGTGCTACGCTTTTTTTTCCACCAGCGATTAATCATGATTATAAATGGCGCGATAATGCCAATGTTTCGGGTGGCGGCTCACGGCTAAAACAGGAACTTGTGCAATTCCGTTCTACTTTTATTGTTAGCCGTGTTATCTCCCCCTTGAAATAGTCTGTAATGCCGTCATTTTAATAAATCCTCTGGGGACAGGCGCCCCGAAAATCACTCAATTTGTGGTCATCTTGTTACGGACCCCTGACGACTCACACTTTCTATATGGTGACGATATTTCAAACGCGCAATGGGTTTTATTTTACGATATTTTCTTGCGAAGCCGATCAAGCAAATCGATACTTGGGGAATAAACGACTGAGTGGTGTGTGAACTTTGAAATGCTTAAAGTAGGCCGGTACGCAGCAGACGTGAGTATTGCAGTCGTTTTGTTTACTCGCTTGGCGGTTTGAGTCAATAACCAGAAAAGTACAACGCGCAGGTTACTACTGCCAGCGGTCTGATCGCGCTAACATCTCGCACAAAATGTTACACGCGAAACTAATCTGTCACTGGAGATTGTCGATTTTGACGTGTTTTCAGTGTCTCCATTTTCTATTTGTTTGTTTTAACACCTTTGATTGCGTTCCTCTGGGCATGCGGGGACCTCGTGTACTTTTTTGCCGGAAAACAATATCCATTGGATAAAAACACAAATTACGTCAGTTAATTTCGACTGAATAGTTCTACTCACCACCTGATGCAATAAGAACTAGCAACGGACGTGACAGAAATACTAATAGAATTTTGTTAGCCCTACTATTGAAGATGCCTTCTGATTGGACAGAAAACAAGATATTTATGACGGTATCAACCCCTCGAGCCAATTAGCGGACAAGTTTCAAATCTTTAGAATCAGACCGGTTATTCATTCGCGTTGTTGAGACCAAGGACTCTTTAAACACCCGGTTCATACCTTTAATAGCTGTTTACGACCTAAGCGTTCTGTTTTCCACATTATTTTATCCGTTTGCCTCGGGTTTCATGTAGCTTTATTTGCTTTCATCATCTCAGCAACGGCTTTCTCTCACAGCGTAATAAATTCCCGTGTGCTCTGAATTGCCTTTGCATCTCCACAGCAAATTACACCCGGGGATACGGGAACCCTTTCAGAATTAAACTCGGCGCTTTAGTGACCAGGCCTACCACTTAACCCCGGCTCGAGGTGAAATACCTCAACGGGTATGTCGTTAGAGTCTGTTTGTCAGGAAACTCGAGCCAAAGTGGAAGAAAAAATGAAGTGTTGCTAATAAGAAAAGATACTCTTTTGCGGATATTAGCTTCATGAGAACAAATATTTAGCTTGGTGATTACAACCGGGCAGACTGCTTCTGTTTTCTTCGCTTTGGAACCGTTTCAAGTTGCATACGGCTTTTAGCCTGCTTCATGGTTCCGATCGAGATTTTATGAGTGAATTCACGATCTTCCTGTTTTGATCAACGAGAAATATGCCGATGTTTTTCGAGCCGTGTATGGGCATGTTGTCTACAGGTCTTTATTTTCACAATTAACATCGTATTCCTCCGTTTCAATAAAAAAAATTAAAGAAATAAGCACACGAATGGCTCAGGGAAAATCTACCGCCCTTCCGATTTTAGGCGGCAAATTATGTAGTCTGATAAATGTGACGCCTGCGTAAAAGTTACAATATACTACGGCGTAGGATTTAGGCAGCTAACGTGATTGAAGAAATCAGATGTTCAGTCCTCCACGACGGCTTTTCTTGATGGACTGTGGAGAAAGATAGCAACTTTTACAAGGTAGCTCTCCTGATGGAACCAATACCATCACCACACCGACAGTCTGTGAAAAATGACGTTTACCTGTGAAGGCCCGAGCAAACGAACTATAAGATAATACCACCTGTTGATTTTGTGCGGGGTAATTGAGGACACTGCTTTGCAGTGGCAATGAGCTGTTTGTGTGCTCTCGACTCCTGGTCGAGGTTCTGCTTCCTTTATGAGGTGTCACTGTAGTTTGTTCAAGTCTTCGTGATAAGGCCGCGGTGACAAAACGACAATATATCAACCTTGTCGCCTGATTAATGAGCACAGAGTTCGACATGAGAAGTCACTTTCCCCAACCATTTGTCATAGTTTAAGGACACGGGTCGTCCAGTGTGCCAGTCAAAAAAAATATTTAAAATGCTTGATCACATCGTTTCAGGGATGAGTGCTTTTTCTATCAGAGAAATGTTCCCCTCTTTCTCCCGAGTATAGTGCTCGGGAAGGAATAAAAACAACTTGCGTGTGATTAGAACAGCGGGGTTTTGCTGGAGCTTGAAGCAAGGCAGGCGTCCGCATGGGCCTGCGCAGAACCCTGAGTTATGGACCGGTGCGCGACCAACGTAGACAAACAATTTGCTCGCGATTCGGTATGACAGATTGGGCGATTAGGTTGCGTCCCAGGCGTTGTATGGAGAGACTTTGTCATACTGTCACCGCCAGACCACTTCAGGTCAGCGGGATTATTGTCGCCCACACAATGAGCGGAAAACAGTCGACGTATACTTGTTACATTATTCCTCCAACACTGGGCAGAACTCTTCACAACAACAAAAATGGTAGAACACAATAGAGCATTATGTACACAGCAGAAATTGAATTCAAACAAAAAAAAAGTTGCCTCAATTTACATTTTTTAATTTAGAAATTGAAAAATAGTCTCTGAGTCTAACGTTTGTCAAGGTCATTACTCCTCTGGGCAAGGTCATTTCCGCCTGTAAGGACTCCAAAATTCGTTTCAATCGCATGGTCCGACCAAACATGATCCAACAAAAAGCAATATAATCTCCTTGTTTCTTTTAAAGGAGGCGATTTATTGTTTACTCTGTGTACATGCTTATTCACAACGACCTCAAATTTTCAAAGCTATTCGGAAATCGAGGGAACTTTTGTGAATGTATTCTAAGGAAACGCAACCCTCGATCTTCTACCCTCAACACCCCTTTTTCCAGCCAATGATTGGATCGATTGTCCTACATATTGAATTATCTTTATTCTGCTTTTCAAGATTTTGTTCAAGGCAGTCGAGATATACAACACTGAATAGAAGTAGGTTTCTAGATCAGATTTCTTTTACTGTGGAGTTTTGTATGAATATTATTGTCAACACACCGCTCAGACGACAGGAATTGTAAAGGGAGGCAAAACAATATGGTGTCTTCAAGAGTTTGCTGAATTGAAATGTCAAAGACCTTTTTCTTTATCAGAATCCTTATAATCGGAGATAAGAATAAAAGATAGAAAGAAAATCGTCTCATAGATACGTTAGCATTGGGATGTTACAGCATTCAAATGCACTGCGGCCAAAACAAAGCTATCGTTGTGTACAAGTTGTCTTATCAACTGAGAATTAGAATAAGAGTATATAATAGACAAGAATTCAAAATATGCAAGACAGCTAAATCTGATTAGCTAATACAAATCACAACCAGACGACGATTATGATGATGATGATGATGATGATGATGATGATGATGATGATGATGATGGTGGTGACGATGGTGGCTGATGATGACTATGATGACTTAGATGAGAGTGAATGGTCTGGTGACGAACAGCTCTTGTGACATCACCCTTCTCACCTCCACCGCTTATCACGATCAAGCTCATAAACATCTTTAGCACTGTACAATCACGACTTCACCATACTATCAGCATGTCTCACGCAGCCAACGATCATGTCGTTGTCGGGCAAAACGACAGCAATCAAGATACAGAGACGCGAGTGAAGGACATATACTTACAGCATGTAGTGGCATGCACAGAAAATGACTACAGGGATGTTTTGTTCTGACAATGAAAAAAGTGACGAATACAGCCACACTGACCGTGAGGGTTTGAGTTACGCCGTCATTCGGTTGGTAAATGACATGAGAAAGTAATTCTGTCACTTCTTAGACTACTACTTTTAATTTCAATCTGTTTGGTACAGATCACGTTCTGAATTAGTAAAACAGCCACTGCGAACACTGAGTCAGATGCGCTTGCGAGACACACAAAACAGTGGAAAACTTACTCCAAAGACGTCTGCTAACACATTTCTCATGAGAAAAAATGATATAGATAATTTAGTAATTCGGGAAATTCGCACTCTTCGCATTATTGAGCCGCAATATCCAGCTTTGTTCTTTTTGTTATAACAGTCCAATTTTAGAGCCACGGGCAACCGTCTTGGGGTCAAATATGCCAGAATCAGCTGAAAAATCATAAGACCTAGAAGACCATCTCTTTCACGCACCACCGTGGCACAGACTGTACCTAATATGTTTTCATATCGGTAAAAATCGCGTTGTCTGTGTATGCGTCTCTCAGCGAGAAAAATCTATGACCATCATTTCTGTCTTTTTAGGATTCCCCAATTTGTAAATAAGTCCATCTTCATCATATAAGGACATACTAAGCATTCAGTGACTTGAACTTGATCTACTACTAACAGTTGCGGATGGACCCGGCGGACAAAGGGGGTTAACAAGATACTGAACTGCGTACATTGAGTTCACACCTCTGCGGCAAACACATGTTTGCAAGAATGTGAGCCGAAAACGTTCGGCACATATTTTAGGATATCTGTGAACACGGATAAGAACAAGACGTTGTCAATCTGTGAGCGAGTCAATAATCCGACTGCATCACGAACCTTCGTTAAGACTTGGTTCGAAGAAAATTGTACTGTGAAATTGGAAAATGTTTAATTGTATTTTTGAAAAAAAAAGAGGTTATGACGGGCTTTTGATTACATTTCCTTTCATGATGGCTCCAAAATATCTCAAATAACTAGGAAATATCACCTTTTCAGAAGCATGATTCCCCGTGAAGCTTTGGGAACGCTCTAACTCAATTACAAATAATTATTACTGTACTTCCCTTTAAGCCACAGGCCTAGACTTGTATAATTTGTTGAACATGTTCCTTCGGTTCAACTCTGGGTACAGTACAGGCTCGCCGCGTCATACTTATGATTTACTATGTATACTTAATGGTTGCCATATTATACACACATTCCAACGAATCAATACATGTACTTTTTACAATACTCATAATGTAACACCTCGATATCCAGTGAATAGTATATTTGCTTTCTCCAGCGTCTGAGATTACGAATAAATAACTCATATTTACAGATATCAGTATAAAGCTGCAAACAAACTGTACATGCCTGCTGAAATATTTCCAAATCATCGAACCATGTCACGTGATTAGCGAACACGTATACGAAACGAGAAGTATCCAGCCCCCACCCCAGCCCCCGAGGGAGACGAAGTCTGGCACCTGACAACTGTTGCTACGATGCTCATATACTGTGCCGTCAGCAGATCAACAAGGACGAACAACAATGACATTAGTCGGCAAAAAATTGCAAAGTCGAGTGGAATCAGCCGATTATGGTTCCTTTCAAGATTCTACGTGCTGTAAATGCCTTTAAGCGACTTTTAGGGTGTTTATTTTTTTTACAAACGACATGAGAAAATATGTTCTGAGAACGCGCCATGGCGACCTTATAAACGTGAAAATGGGCAGTCAATGGGTGAATTTGGGGGAAACGTTTTAGGCTTACGGTGAAAGCAATAGTTGCCAAAGCTGATCGATAGACTGACTGACTGACTGTTTGAATAAGTGACCGATGTAAAGTAATTCACTCGGACAAAACAGAGTATTTTCGTGGTAATAAATTCTTTCCGCGTACCAATTTACTACGGTATGCAAAAGGCATAGCGCCACTGTTGACATGGTAACAACAGTACAATGACACGAGAGAAGAACCTTTTACCTTAAGTTACTACATACCACGGACCGTGTGCACACTCAGTCACCGTCAATGGTCAGCTTTCGAGTCAACTTTTACAGACCACTTATCGATAAGCCGGTGGGAATTATCGCCCGAGGTAGGAGTGCCGTAAAGGCTTGGCCAGTCGCCGAAAAGAGGCAAAAAAAATTGGGAACAATGCATGTTAAAGTGAAACCCTTTTCTCCAGCTGGAGACGTGAAGTACGCTCGTAGGACCGCGCGAACGTCATCTGACGCTCAGATAGCACAGCTGGAATCTGCGCCATTTGCCAGGGCTGCATTTTTTCATCGATTCTCTCATTTACACTGCTTATCAGCCCACAAAGAAAAGAGGGGTGTGTACCGTTTTTCGAAATCGGCTCCTTCTAGAATGCTATTGTGTCATGTATATGATACAAAGCGCAATTACTGCCTTAGTTAGTATTCACTAAAGCTGTCCTGGCGATGGAGTGCGTATCGGAGACTGATTATACACTCAACAGCAGTTTGACATGCTAGTTCCCTCCATGAAAGCTGCAGTATACTTGAATGCTATTTAGTTGGATCACGATAAAGTTATAGTTTGATGTAGGATTGACGTGATTTTGTTTGTTCTTGTCCGGGGTCTGAACAACAGCAATTAATGCACAGAGGACAGAGAAGAGACCCATAGTATGAAACGTGTGATGAGAAAGAGCATTTTTTCAAGAAGTAACATGGAAGAAAAGCAAATTTTCGTAATTGTTTTTTTATTCAGAGTTTCTTGCGTCCAGCTATTTGGAATTTGGTACATGCTGACTTTATCATTTTTACTTCACCATGAAGGTTGTTGCTTGTTTTCGGTATATCTGAGTAACAACGATAGCTCTATCGGTAATTCGATTTCTTCGATGGTGAAATCAACTCTGACAGTAATCCGACTTGCCTGCATCAGTTGCATTTAGAGCACAAATTCAGTGGCACTTGTAGAGCGTGCTTTGGTACCCACATCTGAAGGTTACGCTCATGCTTCGATCGAGACATGCTTTTGTCACGTGTCCTATCACCAGATGCTGTTTTTATGCCGCGCGGCTGTCGCGACCTCCGATGCAGGCCCCAGAATGCAACTGCGTTGAAGCCCATCGAAGAAAAAACAGAGGGGAAACAGATTGACAACCTCGTGGAACCAAAGATAGATCTCCAATAACTGAAAGACGCCAAACCTTCGCGTCAGAGATGGGTTGTGCTCTTGTTTTTTTGGTTTTTTTGGTTTTGTTTTTGGGTTTTGTTTTTTTTTTTCTGAAACATGTACCAGACTCTTCCACACAGCCCCTCGCTGGCTACGCACTGAGACAGGTGTAGTCCGGCGCAGCGAGAAGGCTCATAGCCTCTCTCTTCGCTCGGTTTAAAAGTTATAAATTTGCAGGTGAGGACTAGTCCTGTGAGAGAATCTGTAATCGACGTTATGTCCTTTGATAATGTGACTTATATTTACCAGCATGCAGCACTGCCGTCGGCAGTGACATCTTGTAGCGATTTTTAAAGCGAGAACTCACCAATTCCCCCGTGTGGGGTGAATATATCTGATGGAATACGTGTGAACTCAAGTGATCTCAAGAAACTGTTCGTTAGATTTACAAGGGGGTCATTGTAAAAATGAGAACAAAATAGACCCAGACACAGTCCCTAAGATACACTCGACATCAATCATTCACCTGAAGGGGGTTTCAGTCTGACAGTTCTTCGGGTAGCGCGCCCTCAAGCGATATTCACCGAAAAAACTTGCTAGACCATGTAAAGCATAGACAGTGGAGAAACCTCGACTGTTTATGTTTAAAGCCAGATGTCAGATGTCAGGCAAAGAACGAATGGGGAAAAGCGCGCTCAAAACAGATAGACATTCTAAACACAGCTCAAAATCTTCTACAAGGGCATCTCAAGATATCAGTTTCCATGATTACTACCTATCCCTGATAGAGATCTTTGAAAATCACGCGATGTTCTAGCGTTAAGGGGATTTTGAAGATCATCTTAATCCTAATTCTACCGCTATCTCTGTAATCCGATGACACGATATACGATTAAGTTATAGGTCTAGATGTCGCATGATGTCTTGTTCTGCAACGATACGATTAGATGTACGCCTCGTCTGCCATTGAAAATATCTGTCTGCATTGATATATTTTGACTGTTCACGTGATTCGGCGGCGATAGAATACACCGGGCTCGTACGCACTTGAGAGCCACTGTCCTGCTTGGTTGAAAGTTTACTTGTCACCAACCAACTCCAAGTGAGCTATGTGGCGCAGACGAGTGACAATGTCTCCCGCGTGTATGTAACATCGCTCTAGACCATTTGCATGGGTTAATATTATCCACACTTACCTACTGATTTCATATGTAAATACCAATATTGACCAGGTATGCTGGGTTCGTATAGAGTTCAATGACCTTTACTCAAGCCCGTGTCCGCGTTTAATATGACTCTTTACTTTGTGTGTTACGTTTTCAGGGCTGCCCAACCACGGTTTAATAACAAGGTGATCAAATGATTAACGATTGGAACAAGAAGGATTCGGCCATCCCAGGGACTATCAAAGGGTATGTTTTATTATAAGTACTGCCGATCGATTCAACGATAATCAATAAAGACCTTATCATACAAATAGTTCCATTACTGGACTTTGCTAGACGCAATGATATTTTTTTCTAAAGAATAGGGTATTCTCCTACAGCAAAGTATGTCTTTAATCTGTCAGTCAGTATGACTTCAACTGAAAAGTTTAAATTTGTGTACATATCTAACAAAATTTTAATGCTAGAAATATTTGTTTACAATCTCTCTCTCTCTCTCTCTCTCTCTCTCTCTTCTCTCTCTCTCTCTCTCTCTCTCTCTCTCTCTCTCTCTCTCTCTCTCTCTCTCTCTCTCTCTCTCTCTCTCTCTCTCTCTCTCTCATATACACATGCATGAGCTTGTTCGTGTATATCCATAGATTGGATTGGAAGTTGTGCTGGCCTTCACTCCAGATCTTCAATTAACTCGGAATAATATATTTACTTTTACGGAACATTTCGGCCCACGGTTTCTCATATTCAGCAAGTTTGTTGCCCCTGAAATTGAGTGATAGATCAAAGTGGGGTTGCAATTACTCATGCGCGGCAACTATGCAGAGGGCTGTCGACTTAAGGTAGTATGCACCTCGAAAATGAAAGACTTAAACTTTTGCTCACACTTTCATAAATGAAACTTTCAACCTTTCTCTTACCAAATCAACGATAAAAATCAGGGGTTACCGTGCAAAGCTTGAAACAAGCGAAACAAATTGCGACATTTGAAATTCAAAATGGCCGCCATCCCTGTGATAACTCAATTAAATTTTGGAATTTCGAAAATCTAAGACGGTGAAAGTTTTTCTTTCTCCAAGAGCTTTAAAATGAGCCCCCACAAGTGGTAGATCAGAAAAAGAATTGTAGAAAAGAGTACGAATATCTGTCCCCGAGGCGCGTTCTACCTTAACCCTTTCACCACCATGGTTTGTCCCAAATCCATTGTTTTCTATGGTAAAGTTGGACCTGTATACAGGGAACTGGGGGTAAAAGGGTAAACATCGTGTATGGTTATCTATCGTGTTGTAACAAATAGCTCGTTTAGCATTTTTTTGCCTTTTTTACATTGACGTTAACCATTGCCTTTCTTTGAGGCTTGGGCTAAAATCTCTTTCATGCTTTGAATGATCCTCAGACCCATATTATCCGGTGAGCTTCTTCGTCAACACGCACAGGGATTTAATCTTCATTATGCGTATACATTGTATAGCTGTCTGTGTTTATCGAGACGGTGCTGTTGTGCACTGAGAATCATCGGACTTCAGGGTCAGCCAACTGGCTTGAATCATGGGCCTTAAAATAAAGAAATCGCAACGGGATGTTTTAACTTGTGAATGTTGTATTCTAAGGTGTTTTTGGATAAAAAATCAGAGGTGAATGAAAGCTGTTCGCAACTGTCCTTCCGCCATGTGAAAACATCCCCCTCGCCTATATTTTCCTCGGCATCTTTCCACTCACTACAACCACAACTCCCTGCTTGTGGTCTCGCTACTACAAAAGCCACCCTGCTCTCTCGCGGGTGTGCTCTCTCACTGTCATGTCATGTGGTTTGTCCCCATCAGCAAATCGCTTCAAACAACCGGATTCTACTCGCCGCTGACCCGCTCGGCTGTCGTCAATGCTGCCGCGAAAGAATAAAAACTGCACGGCCCAGCTGATAATAACACTCGGCCTCAAACCCTCTCCCTGCCTGCTGGAATGAGGACAGAAAATGCCCGTTTCTGTCCGCAAAGAATCTGATTTCGAGCACTTTGTCGCAAAGAGCCTTTTGGGCTGTCTCTGACACTTGAACCTTTTATTCCCGATGAGAAAAGTTCAAACCTGCTTTTCGGTCCTAATCATGAATGTAAGATTTGAAATTAAAGGGCTTTTAGGAATGAGAAAGACTCATGATCGCCTTTACAAACGGCAAAACAATGAAATAACATCAAAGTCATAGCTACCACACTTAAGGAGCAGGAAAGATCAAAGTTACTTTGTTCACACTACAGGGGCAACCGACCAGCCTTTTTCAAGAAATTTCGATATAGGGTTTTTCAATCTTTCCAGTGTAAATATAACATTTAAAAGCATTTGGGGCAAAAACATTTGGATGGGAAAATAAAAGCTAGTCATCAACTGGCCTCCCACCATGAGTTTAAAAAACTTTCCCTCTCCTCTACCGGCAACTAAAACTCCGGAGTGACCCTCAGGAGTGACCCTACAAGACCTCCTCACCCCCCCCCTTCCACTGCCCTCTCCCTCTCCTCTCCCACTGAAGTGTGCTATCATTCACTTTTGAACCGAAAAATCTCATTCCCGGTAAACTTTGACTGTGGTGACGTATTTTCATAAGACCAAGTTTTGCCAGCTGAAACAGGGCGATTAGGAGTTGTTTATCGGTTGGCAAGAAGAACCCGCTACTTGAAAAAATATCGAATAAGTCTGATTTAATCGCATCTGATGATACATTTCCATCTGTTCGTCACTGTGAAATTGAAACAGACATTTTCCCCGCCCACTGATGTAAGGGATGGACCATTAGACCTTGGGAGGGGGTGGTCACAATGAAATTGTGAAAATTTTTTTTTTACTATTGTAAATTTCTGAAATTTTTTTTTTCCAATTGAGATTAGCTGTGCAAATTTTTTTTTTCAGAGTAAATTTTCAGATTTATAATTTTTTTTTCTTTCGTCGCTGTCTGAAGATAAAGAGGGCAAACGTGGTGCCAAGCACCACAAGCGGCCACGCAAGTGGTCACTGGGAAGAGGTCAGGAGGGGGTGTCCCCCTGCTGCTGTTGGAGCTTTTGAAAAATAGAGATTAAAATGGTGTTATTTGGTGGCACTTGGGGAGTATTTTTTTGCAGGGGGTGGTCAGGAGGGGGTGTCCCCCTCCTGCCGCTGGAGCTTTTGAAAAATAGAGATTAAAATGGTGTTATTTGGTGGCACTGGGGGAGTATTTTTTGCGGGGGGAGGTCAGGAGGGGGGTGTCCCCCTCCTGCTGTTGGAGCTTTTGAAAAATAGAGATTAAAATGGTGTTATTTGGTGGCACTTGGGGAGTATTTTTGCGGGGGGGGGGTGGTCAGGAGGGGGTGTCCCCCTCCTGCCGCTGGAGCTTTTGAAAAATAGAGATTAAAATGGTGTTATTTGGTGGCACTGGGGAGTATTTTTGCGGGGGGAGGTCAGGAGGGGGTGTCCCCCCTCCTGCTGTTGAAGCTTTTGAAAAATAGAGATAAAAATGGTGTTATTTGGTGGCACTTTGGGAGCATTTTTTTCGGATTACACATCTTCCTCTGAAACATGGTCTTCTTGCTCCTCAGTAGCTTCGTATAGTTTTGAAAATTGACTATTTTGGTTTCCTGGCTTCCCTTTCTACTGCGTGGTGAAATGCCTACATTCACCCCACCAAACATCATGCATATCTCATGATTTACAATTGATTTTGACAAGCTGAGAAGCTAAAATAAGCTAAATAATATAGTGAAATTTGCATATTTGTGTTTTTAGAGCAATTGTTGCCCTTTTTTGATCAAAACATCTATTTCTCTGTAGCAGCATATCCAAATTGATTGGATGTGTATAGATGTGTTGAAATTTCAATATTTGTCTTTTTGGGCAATTTATGCCATTCATGGTCAAAAAATCTGTATTCTCTGAAAGGGCTTGTCCAATTTCTTTGAAATTTGCTACACAAAAACGATTAACCATGCAGATTTATTCAGTATTTGCTATCAAGAAACTTTCAAAGTTCAACCCTTTTATGTGTTTTTGTGTTGGGATTTGTTGGATAGATGGCATTCTACGTAGTGTATTGTTGAATGTTAAAACATGTGTTGCTGTTGTTATTTGAGGCTGTTTTTTGAGAAAAAAGAATTGAAAATGCCTTTTTAAAAGCAAAATAATACATAATGACTTGATATGTTGTTTTATCATTATTGACGTGTTTCTACTTGTTCACCCATTCTTGCATTCATCATTGTAATAAAATGCTGTGAAAAAAATGAAACTGATGTGGCCTGCATCTGTTTACCTTGATCTTAAAAGGCAAATACAACTTTCTGTCTTGACAACCATACCATAGTTTCAATGTTTTACCTAGTGTACCTGCTTGGTTTGTACGCAGGAAACAAGTAGAAAACAGGCTCTATAATTTCATAATTTTCAAGTGATCAGAATACAAAAGTCCTGAAAAGATAAGATAATCACAACTTCCAGTATAAGGGATACAGTCACTCTAAATGTATAAATTAAAATTAAAAATGTGCCGGGAGGATGTATTAAAAATACAGAAAGTTGCTTACTGTCGGTAAAATCTAAAAAAAATTCAAAATTTTAAAGACTTTTGCAGATTTTTTTTTACGCCTTTGTCTTCTTATTTATTTTTTTTTATTTTGCAAACTAGTTTGAAGATTTTTTTTTTTCCTAACTTTCTGCTCTGAAATTTTTTTTTTCTGTTTTTGACCACCCCCCTCCCAAGATCTAATGGTCCGTCCCTAACCGACACAGATACTGTCTTCCCCACCCACTGGTAGAATAAAGTATCTTCCCTCCCGCAATGGGACCACCTTGCGGACACCCTTTTGACGAACAGTTCCATTGGCTGCCTCTGACACGTGACTACGATAAAAAAACATCTCATTCGAAATCTCAATATCCTCATATCGAGATTATATAAGAAAAGCACAACAACTCAAAACAGCAACTTCAAACAAGATGATTACCACACAAAAGCACATTATCATATTAGCGGAAAACATAACGCACACGGATGAACAGGATCCTTGACGGATCCAAAGTGTTTTGTAAATGCCGATGAAGTGTCAACACAACATATCTGATCGACGGTACGCAGTGAAGGCTAAGTTAAAGCCAGACAATTCACATATCCAATGTTACTATAGATTAGGCTCAGCGCAGATACAGCGACAGACTAAAGTCATTTCTTTTTGAAAAAATATGTTCAATGTTGTGAAACTGAGCAGTTTCATAGTAGCTATAGTACAGAAACGGTCTTTGAAAAAAAAACAATAGCAAATCATGTTAGACACTTTTCTTCTTTTTTCTAAATGCATTTCCGGTAACCCGAACCTACCCCGACCAAGTTTACAATCCTCCGACCCCAAACGTTGTGTCTCAATTTTTAAATTCACCTGTGATTTCTCTGTTCTCAAATTGGTCGCGTCCACTTAGAAATGAAAACTGAAAAAATTCCCGACCGATCTATCAATTCTCTAAACGCAAACACGCATGTCATTTTGTCATTATAGGTTAAAAAAGCGAGTATGGCTCGGAAAGGATCGGGACAGTCTTTGCATCGTGGGAAGGCTAGTCAAAAATTGTAAAAAAAAAATATCTGCGATCGATTGACAGATCGCAATGCTGCTGCCTATTGCAAGAACAGTCGTAAAACTGGATTCTGCCGAAAGAAAATGTGTGATGCGTGCTTTACAAAATTCGAAAAAATATGACTTTGCTGTATCAAATGTTGGAACGTGAAACAATGGAAATTCCCATTTCGATCCCCTCCTTGAAATTTAACATTACTAGCGTTACTTGAACGGTGTATGGAAAAACGTGGGAAGTTCGGTTCTAGTGGGTAGCGTGCGACAATGTTTGCGTCTTCTTTGCGTCTCTCAAGCACATTTGTCTGCTCCGACCCGGATTTGCATTTCTTTTGATGCTAGTTAAAGATATTATCTTTTACTTACTTTATTCTTTCGAAAGTATTGGAGGTGGATATTCCCGCCAGCATTCAGTGATGTAAGCAGTTAGTTGATGCAGATCTTCACCTTCTGTTCCTCAGGCTGTGTTCTGGGCATGCGCGAAAATTCGAACGCCACGGCAGCTTATAGTAAAGTTTGTAGTCATCACACTCAGCCACACAAACTCGTTGTAGCTTTGCCGAACGAGCAAAAGTCTGTTCTTTCTACTGATTAACTAAGGTCAAGTCACCTTGACTCATCAGGCCTTGCAGTTGACGTCGAAAATCTTGAAAGTTAAATTTAGCACATTACAACAAAAGGTTTTTTCATATATTTTAATTCAATTCTTTGAAATGATGAAGAAACAAGCGTAGTGGGGGTCAAAGGGGGAAAACCGAGCAGATTACAGAGATTACAACCAGCCACTGTGTGACAACACCGGTTCAAAATACACACAAACAATCGTATTAATTTAACATGTGTCGTTTCTTTCGAATGACGTAATGCACACGTGTATCAACGACCACCCCTGATATAATAAGGGAATTAATGTTTCAATATGTATCTAATCGTCAACCTGTCCAGTCATATACAATTTTTGTGTATTCTGGTTCTCGTGGAATGTGTTTTTGTCTCTGTGTGTATCTGTACACTTTTAAACCAGTCCTGTCCACATTTAACAATCCGTCTGGCAGTCAGGCTGTTTTTCATGTGTGTGTACACGTGGTTGTACTTCGATCTCCTTGTGGCTACCAATTAACGACCTGTTTCATAATTGCGGAGATATGTGTGGTTTATGTGCCCAGTATCACCTGCTTCGCATGATTCTGCATCTCTGTTCATTCTTAAAACTCTCTACACCAGTCCAACTATTCTTATGAGTCGGTATGACCCTACAGTCTACCTGTACAAGTATACCGATACCCTAAATGTTGGCATTGTAATACCCTGTCTCTGCCACTGTTTCTCTCGTTGTTTCTGTTTGTTTTCCAGCGATGTATGTATTTATCTGTATTCCCTATCTGTTTGTTTGTCTTTTTGCCCTTTACTGTATATTTGTGCATGTCTGTCTTAGGCAGAGAAAGAATTATGTTCAACGGGGTAACTCATTGAGCAGTTTCATTTCCCTCGAGGACATATATGTATACTTTGGTTTGTGTGTGTGTGTGTACATATATATATATATATATATATATATATATATATATATATATATATATATTACATATATACGTATATGTATACTTTGGTTTGTGTGTACATATATATATATATATACGTATATGTATACTTTGGTTTGTGTGTATATATATATATATATATATATATATATATATATATAATATATATATATATATTGTAATGGCATATTCTGCAGAGAGTCTATAGTTGACACTTTTAAATGTGAACACATATAGTGTGACAGGAAGAGAGACTTTAGATTTGTAGGAATCAACTAACGGAGTGTTTAATCGCAAAATTAAGAAGAATGATATCAAATAGCACGGTTCTATCGCAAGTATATCAACGGCCTTTGATAATCTCTCGGCAATAAAACTTAATGTCACCTGTAATCAGCCAGAAGGTATCGATCTGTGATTGAGATATTGGCTGAATGGACGAGTATCCTGTACAAAGTTTAGAATGTCGGGAACTGTAATTATGTCCAACAAATCGCCGCGATCAAACATAATTTAATCGAACGACTCGAGCCAAGGGATCCCGGATCTTAGGAGATTAAGCTGATATGGCGAAATCTCGTCAGATCTCGCGGACTGCGAAACTGACGTGCACTCACATCCATCTCGCTACGGTAACAAGTAACGCGCTCATTACAACTTTAATAGGGGATTTTTATGAGGCCAGCGGTGTAATTAAGGACTGAGAGTACACACGCTTTGTATCGTGTTCTGGGGAGAATTGGACTTGAAAATGGTAATGGTGTGCGGCCCTTTTGAGTGCAAACATCGAGACTGAAGTCACGTGAATTGTTGGGCAATCAGTTTGATCTGATGTGTCGGTACGCTATAGTAGCTGCCGACCATCACAGGGAACGAATCAGTACTGAGTTGCTCGTCACAGATGGCCGACACTGACTTTTCAAGGGTAGCACCTCGTCTGAAAGGACCTCGTCATTTTATGGGTTAGACACCTTCAAATGTACAAGAAACCTACGTCTTAAATTGAAAACCATGAACAACCTGTGAGGCATTATTTTCTCTAATCAACAGCGTCTGCTTCGACCCAGGGACGGTACACCGAGAATGCGTCCGCCGAGACAGTCCGTGCTCCAGCCGATAGAATCGCAGAGCGTGAGTAACGTAGCTAGAACTCGTCCCTTTCTGAAAGTCCTCCCACCTGTTTTGGCAGATATCTTTCTCCTTCTTCATAAAACATACCGTCAGAGACATTTAGTATTTTGGAGGGGGACAGTTATCACGAACTCAGTAACTTTTCTACGTCATTTGCCTGGCTTTAGGTAGCCAAGTTCACAGGTACGTCCAACTAAACACAACAGTGACCCACACACAATGGACACGGCGTTGAATGAATGGCCGGATTATTGTAAAGCAAACTGGGTTTTTCTTCAAACAGCAATTGTGGCAAGACGTTCACTTCTCTGTGAGCTGTGTATCAATTCATGCTCACTGGTCTCTTTTCACAATTTAATGCAGTTGTTTACTTAACGGTGGCAGTCGATTTTCGCCCGTCAGCATTTTTTGACAGCCACGGGATAGCTGACATGCTCCTAGTTCTAGTCTGTGGCCAAGTTGACTGACAACGACACGACAACGCTATGCGTTGCGGGTTGCGCGACTTGTAAACAAAAATCTTGCCAGTCATTGTATCGGGGTTGTAGTGAGGTTGGTTTTTCCGATCAACTCGCGCTCCGTTATGCAAACGTTAGTCCAACAGCGTGGTAACCCCTTCACCAGTAATAAGGTCCTCATTGCGTAACTCAGTGGCTCAGCTCCACAGGCGCTGGCTTTTCCTCATTTGCTGTCAAAATCCTGCGGTCAAATTATATGCTTTTTTACCCCAACTATGGTAAAGAAAAAAAGATTGAGAGAAAAGAGGAAACGTCTTCAAGGTCACACGCGCCTCAAACAATAAGTTTAAACATTTGCTCAAACTTTTCCTCAGGGATCCTTTAAAGCAGTTTCATTAATAATCACGTGTCATAATCAGAGATCACGATGCAACGTCAAGGATTATAGACTGAGAAACAAATTACATAAAGTCTACCGATATTTGAAGTTCAAAATGGCCGCTGTACCCTGTCTTAGCTCCATGAAGAAAATGAGATTCTATTTTCATGAAAACAGATATTTCTTTACAGATTTTCAAAATTAAGTCCACTTAAACAGTTGATTAGAAAAAAGACGGCGAAAAATTTCAAGATCGGAAAATTTGTCCCGGGACGCATTCGACCTAAAATGTAAAATGCAGAAAATAAGCAGTATGGCAGGGGTTATGCTCGTTTGTCCAGTTGCGTGTTATCCTGACGTGTAATCCTCGGTGCCGGGACTCCATTGACAAAGAGAGACAGCTTGTTCGGCTTGGACTGAACAATTGCTCGTAAAGCCTATTTGCTTGTTTCTCATTGTAGTTGGATGGTCTTTAGCGTCGCTCGATCGATACATCCTTGAGGGGGTAGGGGAGTTGAGTTTTAAAAGATCCACCATCGGGCATTAAGAGCGAAAAATTCTTACTGCGTCGGACAATATGCTTAAAAAATATGAAAAGCGATGATATTTATCAATCGTATTGCACATCCGGCGCATTCTTGACAAATATTTTTTTAGATCCCAGTCAAACTTGCTTTTTACCTTACACAATCAAAACAAATCTCGGGATCCGAATACAAACACGAACCGTAGAAGTTATCTCCCTCCCTTCGCATATTTATTCTCATCGTCATGGAAACGACTACGACAGAGCAGCAAATGATGAACGGACCTAAAACATAAGACAAGTCGTGTATGAAGTCTCTGTTGTAAAGGCAACGTTACGTAATTCTGCGAGTTTCAAATGAACCTTTTTCTCTCGTGATGTGTAAATCCACCTGGTCCAACTACGACCAGTAGCTGAGCACGCCCTCTTTACACTAGCCCCATTTACAACGATAAGTAATACCTTCGCAATACCCATACAATGTATTCTGATGATGTACATTATGTTTTATTTCTGTGTCCCGGAATCAACATGTGTTGACGGTGTACATATGGATATGCTACAACCATCAATGGTTACACCAAGCGTAAACTTTAATCAGTTCTTCCTTTAGTTTCTATAGCAAATAGTACATTTATGGTAAAGGCGGAAAAGTTTGGGTTTTTCTCGTCTTAAGACAGCTTAAAACGCGCGTTTCAGAGAAGCAATTGACGCCCTAGTGGATATCATCTGAGCTCTAGAAGTACGGTCAAGCAATAAACGCTGGCGATTTCTTGGTCAGATGGTTTTAGATCAACCAGTTTATTGAATTTCCGAATGCTACACCGGTGTGCATATATTTGTGGTTTGAGTGTACACAATATGTATTTGTCGTGAGATAAAATCGTAACGCACAGGTGCGTGTCAGTCACACATCAAAACCTATATATAGCTGACTCAGTGTTTAAAAACTTCCTCCAGGTCAAAAGCTTGTCCACCCCTGAGCGATTCCACCGCTTTCTCCGATTGAAGTTCTGAAAGGCATCTTCTTGAATGAGAAACTGTCGTTTGCCTCAGCTTTCAGCCAGTGATACTATGTTTGTCCGTTTTTCCAGCTTCAGACGTTATTCTACATACGTCTCTAAATAAATTTATATGTACTTTACGATCCGAAAGCTTACTGTGCAGTTATGGTTACGAAGCTACGTGCGGAGTTGATCAGTTTTCAGAACTCGTCGCGACCACCTGTAAATATTGATGTAGTCTGGGTCCCTCCGGGTCATTTGCTGCGGGTAACCCCTGACACCGCAAGGGGTTGGAATAATCCTTTTACTTTCGGTAGGACGGTCAGATCAGTATGCTTATAAACGAATGCGAGTGCAAGAATTTTACAAAAATTCAACCGCTTTGAAGATATTCGCAAACTTTACAATCATTCGTTTCCTTAGAGCAGTGGACGTGCTTGCCTTTATAAACCAATGGCAGCGCCCGCAGTGGTTCGTGTCACTTAGCGACGGGTAAACAAATGCATATTTGGGTTCCAAAAACTGTCAGACTTTAATGATAGTGGAGGTCAGATGTGAAATCGATGAAGTATAGTGGTGTATTGAGCTACCTGTGTTGTCAAACACGGTTATTGATAACAAAATGTCATGGTGGCCACGAAGGATTTTTTTTGGTCTGGCAACCGAGAACAAGAAGGAAGTATTGGAAGAGGGTGTACTTGAATACTAAATATGAAATCAGAGTTCTATTTCAGAGTCTGATGTATTGATTGATGACAGCGTGGGCGAATGAATTCGCTGAGTCGGTAGAGCATTATATTTTTGGCTCTTAACCCCACTTTGAGTACATGTCTGATTTATTACCTAACTAAGCGTATACCACACACTCGACTTCAATTAATTTCAACCCAGGCTGCGTGCGCCCCCTCCCTAAATTGACTGATATCTCTACGTTCTGTACATTATGGCCTGAGCTAGGATCCGAGTCACTCTACTTGCTATAAAGAGAGTTAAGATATCGAGGTTGTGTTTCTTTGGCTGATGTAATCACTTGGTTTTCTCACAGTTTGCCGAGAAATTATGTGATTTCCCGAGTGTGTCCCGTCCGGCGTTGACCACACAATACTGAGGAATCCTGATTGAATACACGCATTGGAACAGGTAAAACATGTACAGATTGGAATGCCTTACAAAATCGCGTTCCTCAACCGTGACGAATCCGCGTATTTCATTTCAAGCTTGTCACGGAAGTATTTCAAAATTTGTCTCACTCGTCAGACGTCGTATAGCTCTCGGCCAAAAGTAAGGAGCCGTCATATTGTCATTTGAAGTGCTATTACACGGTCCGAAGGTCCTTCGAGTCTCGACGAGTACTTTGAAATGCTGATGAAGGTCGGACGTTGTCGACGACAGTGGCGCCCACCTCTCATGACGGTCGTCTTGTACGAGTAGGTCAGGTAGGGAAAACACAACAACTCGTGGTATTATTTTCTCGTGTTTTGCCTTGTTTGGGTTCACAAGGACCCAGGTGATTCATGTAGAGTTATTGCCTCTCGGACGCCCGCTTAAGTTCTGCCAACTGCAAACCCAGCGTCCACGATGTAAACATGGCTGGCCATTGCACACCTGTAAGGTCGTATTTTGACATCGAATGAACGGTTCAGAGAGACCCAGTGTGTGTGAAGCAATCGAATAAGCATGATTTGCAGACTATTTGATTCGGTCAGGAGAGTCGAGTCGGGCGAATAACAAGTGTTAGGGTAATTTTCGGTACACGGGTATCTTTTCGGCACATAAAGTGAAACACCTGTTTGGCGAGAGATGCCTAGTCTCTGTCGCCCAAAAGTTCGACATTTCCTATCCATGTCAGGGCTAGTCCGCCAAGGCTGTACGCCGCAACAGGTGTACAGGCCGTAACAACAGACCTTGCATTCGAGTATGTAAAGGGACATTTCGTACGAATCCATAAACAAGCTTCTCAGGTAGTATTTGTTTAACATCAGCTCAGTGAACTTGTTTCTTGACGTAAGATGTTCTACTGTACATGTCGCGTGTCTTTCTTGCTAGACGGTAAATCTACTAAAGCGTCAAGTGTAAGAACATAAGCTTAGTATTTTTACGCATGACTTTCAGAACAATAGTTCAAATTTCCAATCTTTATTATTCAATCTTATTCCTGGAGCAACCTCTGTTCTATACCTTATCCCTCTTTCGCTGGCAGACGCAACGCTTGCTGAAGCACGCATGACAATTAATCGCAGATCATTGCCGCTGTGCTGCACTGTGGCACCTGTATGCGAGGTAATTGTGTATGTCTGGCCATCAGTACCAGTGTTTGTATCAATGCCCACAGAGACAATCTTTGGTGGAGAGTTTATTTTCAATACTCGGGGTAAATATGCCACCTTCAGGCCCTTTCCTTGAGACATCGTAGGAAGGCCAACTTTTGGCAAACAATGGCCAAGGATGGATGATCAACAGTCCCATCCACGACAAAAGCCCTCAATAGCTTAATTCAAGTCCATTTGGCATTTTCGTCATGGTTTAGACTTCAGAAAATGCTAATTACGAAAAAAGTGGTGAAACTAGCTGCTTAATGTTGTTTTCTCTTCAGAGCAAGACGAGACAATAAGGCTTCAAAAGTTGGTCCCTATAAAGTTTGCCTTTCTCTGATTTTAAAAAATTCCGAAATTTGGACTATATCAAGCTATAAGAATGAGGCATTAATCGCTTTTCATCTCTATGTTTCATCTCACAGAGAATCAATGACAGGACGATGAAGATGAGTCAGCTGCCACCTCGTCCGCAAACGGTTGCGGACACAGCGAATATAATAAGACCCGGAATGATAAGGTCAGCATCACGAGCCGGCAGCGATTGGTTCCCGGGGACGTCGTCAAATTACAGAATGCCGCCGAAAAGCGCACACGCGAAAAGTGTTGCCTTCACACTGCCCAACGGTGCGACTGCCCTGCCTGAAAAAGAGCGCCCTCAATCGGTAGGCGCTATCAAACTGAACTCGGAGGGGCTACCCGTGCTTATGGAAACATCTCATGCAAAGAACGCACGGAGACCTTACCGATCACCTTCTGCTCCGGAGATTTCAAGTCAGAGGATTCACTTTCTCGGAAATAGGACTCTAGTAAGAAAGGGATCTTTTCCGATTGTGCAAAGACCACATACATCCGATGGCAACGTGACTTCGGAATACCTGAAACAGCGTGCGAGGAGAGAGTTTGAAGAGGCGGCAGCTCGCGCCAACGATTTCTGCAAGCGGGCTCATCAAGAGGAATTTTTCTTCCGTGCGACAGAGGTTCCCCAGGACGTTGAACTCATCACAGCTCGTGTAGCCTCGGGCAGGGTTCTGTTAGATACCACACCGAATGGCATCGCGAGCGCTAAAGAACAGTCCTACTTTGTTGACCCTCTAGTCTCTCTGAGGACCTCGCAGACAGCTCAGGGCGTCGCTGCAACTCCTTCGTTCGCCCCAAAGACCGTGAGCGCCGGACCGCGGCAGAGGTTTGGACGAAGGTTACAGAGCAGGTCGTCGAACTCGAGCGCCACCAGCTCGCCAATCAGGGACAGACTGGGTGACGTACACCTGGACACAGAGGTATCCGTCGGTGACAACAGCTCTGACGTCACTCCTCTCGACGGGGCGGAGAAAAACGACAGTTGTGACAAGTCGGACAAAAAAATGCAGGACGTGCAATGTAAAGTCAGTCAGTGGCTAGAGACTGTAGATCAATTTCAGGGCATAGACGATGATATGGACAAAGACACGTACTCAGATATCAGAACGACAGAAATTAAGCTTACTTGATGAAAAGTGGTGTTTAATACGGACATTTGGACATACCTGTATTTTGGTGAAACTAAATATAAGCCTTCCCTTTATTCAATAGTAAAAAAGCGACTATCTAATCAGATAATTCTAATCTAGTTGATTGAAAACTTCTTATGTCACCGTTTCGTTCAGCCGTCGTGGTGACACGAAATTATTCAATAATCACCAGGTACTGATCTTATTCCTGGCATAAAGTTGGCGTAAATGGTACGATGATGTCATCGTACGTAAGATTGCGTCAACAAATCAAAGAGTTGACATTGTGGCGGCCCACGATCTGAAGAATAGAGAATTGGTTTGTCGTTCAAAAGCCCGGCACGTTCTTACCACGGAGAGAGATTATGTACTACAACAACAACACCATTAGCAGGGTAGACGAACGTTTTGAAAAGAAGCTTTTTAGCTTTCTGTCTTCTTTTTCAAAATAAACTGCTCTATGGTGACTTACTAATTTTCAATAGTAAAATGTCAACCTATTTACAGTACTATAAAATCCATCATCAATTGGAAATTATGAAAAAAAGATATCTGCGTAAAGACGCGTGACGTAGGATCCCAGTTTACCGGTGTATTCAGCATGATGATCATAACAAAAGTCAATTCTTTGATCTGTTGTGCTAGCTCGGTGAGGGCGCCTTTCACAAAGTGTCGACGCGCACGCGTCACAAGTCCATCCTGTGTAATCAAAATAGTGATCTCGACTCGTGAGACTTCCGAAATAAAATCTGCATAAAGTAGAGATCGAGTTATTAATTTAGACAGACCCAAATAAAATATATTGTCGAGAGATAATTATAATACCCATGTACTTTTGACATATACTATGACAAATATTTATTTACATTTTAAGGAAAATTGTGTTCTATTCATTTCTTTTACGTTTCTTGTAAAATGCAGTACTGTTACTTGAAAAGTACTCATGTATGTATTCTCCTTTTATCATACGATGACTATGGCAGTACGTTTTTATTTTCATTCTGCCGACGATAAGAGAGACATAATTATCTGTCAATTTAATTTTTAACGTTTGATTTTATTTTTTCAATCTAATCTAATTTGTTGCGTGATTCATGATTTGTTTTCACTTTTTTTTTGCTTTTGCCACACGTTATTATGCTTTTTTCGAATCGATATTTTATCTGAGTAAGACGTTTTCGTCCCCTAGATCTTTGAAGTTTACTGCAAATGATACATGGCGACTTCCTCAACGGAGCGTTAGGGTCAAGCTGATATCAAAAAGTTTCAGGAGTTTTCACCTCTGATTTGACACAATGTTCAGTAACAGAGATGCGCCTATGTGGTTTTTTTAATACTTCGCTGTACCAAAGTTCTTGTTTCTCTTTGTTTTGGTGACATTTTTAGCGAGTCGATATCCCTTCAAAAGTTTCCCCGATACACATCACCAGCAAACAGAACGCTTTTTACGCATCTCTTTAATAAGGCGAACTTATCTCAAAAACAAAAATTGTAACATTACCTACAGAAGAAAATGCTTCGGTGACCCTCCTTTTACTCCTTGATAAGGAAAAGGTAGGGCTTTAAACCTTGTGAGCCTCGATGTGAACTGAGACGCGAACAGGTTTCATGTATTTGTGCGTCAATGCTAATCTAGGGTGAAAGAACTATGTGGAAAGTTTGCATGTTGTATTTTCCTAAAGGAAATTCCTAATGCATGTGTCTTTTATTTTAAATCCAGGAGAGTAAAAGGGCAAAAACGTCACATCATACTTTCACTGAATTCATCGAAGTTCAGTTTAGCAATCGAACCATGTTGCAATTAATTAAGACAGGGGAGTCTTTTTATTTTGAATACATGAAGTTTTGTTTTTTATTTCATTTTGTTTTTGTACACTCCGCATTGCAATGTCGCACATCAGCAGAGATTAACGATACATTCAACTTGAAACCAAGAAAAGATTCTGAATCTTGCTACAGACTATGAAAAATGCCACGCTGCAATCCCATGTAATTTACCATTTGCTGTGACTCTCATGTGCTATTAGCCCCTGCATGATCCTAATAACATCCTAAAATCTTTGTTGATATGACTCTGGCGACTAAATTACAAACTTAGAATCCTTTCACGACGATATTTTTTACCTCTCTGTTGACTAGTTGTCTGTAACTCGTCTCTGCAAGATGCATTGTTTGGAAGATAGAACGAAAAAAATTGAATCCTCACTAAATAGCAACAGAAGTGGCAGTTCAATGACGTCATGTAAGGAGGGGTCAGGAAAGTTCACTGTGCTTAATATCACGTTTTCAGCAAATACAATTTTCAAAATCAATTTGATAAAAGTCTGTGGTGTAATTTTCTTTCAAGTCCATAACGATGAGCAGCCGTTGTGGTGTGTTAGCCGAATGAGTACACCGATTCCATGTTCCTACTAGTGTAAATTAAGTATCGGAAAAAAAACTTACTCTGTAGCTCCTTACAGCAGGGGCCTGACGTATAGCTGCACTGACAAGTGCATGCAACTTACGACGGTGGGGGAGGGTTTCCCTACACCTTGATGTCACTAGCTGTTCTCTTCATGTGGCAAACGTAGGCACCGGTCGCAACGAAATCAGCACTTAGCACCACAAACGTGTTTTTTTTTTATCATTTTATGATTCAGATAACGGCAGTGAAATTTGTCGATTGGAAGGCCTCGATAATTTACTGTTGTCTTGATTTAAAGCGGCATACGTATTTTTTGAAATGTTCTCGTTCGTTTAATATCCTCTTACAGGAAAATCGTACAGGTGAAGGCCTTTGTTTATCGCAATAGGGAAGAGCACCACCAAATGTTTATATGTATGCGTATTTGAAAAGGTACATTATCCAAGTCTATTTGTAATACCTTTTCTTTTGATCAACGGTGTCAATATACTACAATTTTGATTCAGAGCCAACTGTATTCATGATAAATAGTTCGGACCTTGGTTCACCCACGAAGTATATCATCATGTTTACAATTCTTTCTCTCCCACGATTTGGTACACCCTATACTTGTTGGAAGTCAATTAAAATGTCGACCTTGTGCGTACTTCGGCCCAAATCAGTACCCGGTACTTGTTTTGATTAAGAAAGAAAACAAGAACACACTCCGTAGCTTAAGTCGAGCCCTATTTTTGAAAATGGTTTAAACTTGACCCTGTATTGGAATTTGTTATGGAAAATCGTCGGAATGAAGTTAACACGCCCCGTAACACTAGTAACACTCCAAATATCCCTAGACATGAAGGGATAAGTGGAGAAATGTTTCTGTCGGATTCGACCTCACAAGCTGATGAACTGTCATACGCATGCGCAGCAGTCGGCTTCAGAAACCACTCAGCTATATCCTACCTTAAAATGGTGGTTCAATAACCTACCAAAGTTAGAACACTTTTCACCGAGATTGCCGTGCACCGGCAAATGTGGTCTTCAAAACTTGCTACCAACTACAGTGCTCAAGGGAGCTTATATGCAAAATGTAATGGAAACCACAATTACATAGAAAAATGCCTAGAGGGGTGGGAATGGAGAGGGAGAGAGCGAAACTGTGGCATCATCAGACCTATTGTTGTATGTATGTATGTATGTATGTATGTATGTATGTATGTATGTATGTATGTATGTATGTATGTATGTATGTATGTATGTACGTATGTATGTACGTATGTATGTATGTATGTATGTATGTATTGTATGTATGTATGTATGTATGTATGTATGTATGTATGTATGTATGTATGTATGTATGTATGTATGTATGTATGTATGTATGTATGTATGTATGTATGTATGTATGTAAGGACGGACGGACGGACGGACGGATGGATGGATGAATTGAGGGATGGATGGATGGACGTGTTTGTGTGTCGAACACTCACAATTGAACACATTAAGTATCCCCATTTAACTTTCGTATAATTCTTATGTAGCGTACAAATGGCGCATATTCATCATTACTCTTTACGGCCCTGATACGGTTTTTGCGAACCGAGGTCGTACCACGGAAAGGTCCGAGAGTGCGAGGGCCCTTGCGCCGTACGACCTCGATCTGCAAAACCCGTATCCTGGCAGCAAAGTTTTTATCATATACCGTTACGTATAGAACTACAAATATGTACTTTACTATATTGTCCAAAGATTTTGAGATAAAAATACATTCGATATCAAATATTTAACTCCTTTCTGTAATTTTTTTCGGAAAAGTGATGGCCGCATACCGTCGCGTATTGATATACATAATGACGTCATTTGTTTACCCGCCGAACTCGTAAAGTGATGGACGTGTTACCAACGAAGATGGTGCGTGAATCGTAGTGCAAGAACGGTGTAATGTAAATCATCGTAAATTACTTTTACAAAGGCAGCGAGATTAGATCATAAGAATAAAGTTTAAAAGAAATAGTGTGCTTTTGAAGTTTACGATCATTTCGCGATGAAATGACCGTGCTTGGGGGCGGGTGACGGTTTTCCTCATGTGGTATCGCATGATGGCACTCGATCTGACTAACATCATTACAGTTCACTTTCTCGTCTTTCAAGAAAACGTATATAATATCGGTAACCATGCATCATCGAATCTCGCACTGGCTTTGTTTACGAGCGGAACGTTTGCTGACAGCAATGCGCGTAGTAACCGGAATCAAGCTCGTTCTGAAAATGAAATGCACGCGCTTGCCCATATGTTGACAAAATGTGCTTGGGCGTGATTCGGCAAATTATTACGCAAATGTGAGGGCGGTTCTTCCCGTAGCGTTACACAGGAACGTGGCTTGAGGTATATGATAATTACCTATATAATTACTTTCACTCCGAGGAAGGTCAACTGAAAGTATTAATATGACATTAATCTATTTCGCATGACCTCGCCGTTTTGGCATCTGTGACCTGTAGAGGTCGGCGCGCTCTTGAGTGTCTTCATACCTTGTCATTAGCGTAGTAAAGGAAGACCTTGATTGGATATTAAAATGTATAACTTAGTTGATGCCGCTAGGACTTGAGTTAAAGAAGAGCCTTTGTCTGTTTGTCTGTTTCTGTTCAGGGCCTTTAATGAATACCCAAGATATTACCAGCTATCATAATTGTGAAGAGTCGACTCATTTGCGGCACGTTCGTTCCATCTTCTGTGGCACGCTTCGCAACACCTCTCTCTCTCTCTCTCTCTCTCTCTCCTCCTCTCTCCTCTCTCTTCTCTCTCTCTCTCTCTCTCTCTCTCTCTCTCTCTCTCTCTCTCTCTCTCTCATCTGCCTCTCCAATAAATTGCTTATTTGAAAAATCGAGTAGTGACTGGTCCTTTATAATATTTCGAAGATTTCATCTCAGTTATGCTGTGAGTAAACTGAAAATGATTTGAATTAGGTCAACCAGCTACCTGACAGAAGACAAATACCAGCTAGGCCGGAAAAATATTTCTTAATTATGACCACAACCACTGTATCAGTGTGAATCAAACAAGTGGTTGATTGTGAGCTTTGCTCTGTCAAGAACCATTTATACTGTTTGATCCCACTGTTCTTTAATAGTTTTCGCTTAAAGGTTCAACATAAAATATGGATTTAGCCTTCGCTCATTTGACCTCTCGATGACAGCTTGTTGCCCAGAACTGTGATTGTTCTTTCTGTTTGTGCGTAATTGAAAAGAGCGCGAGGTTACAGGCAAACAAGTGTGCTGATTGCCTGCAATGCGTTCACTAGCGGTGCCGTTAAATGTATCCCATTGTCTTCCGTTGTATGAGCGTCAATGACGCAAGGGCAATAAGCTAGCGGTATTAGGGTTAGGAACGCGCCGATATTTGATTATGATGCCGGCACACGAACCTTGTATCCAGTCGAGCAAATATGCAGAACGTTGACGCATGAACTTTCTCGCGTGACGTCACGTGAGCTTCTACGGTATTCTTTTTTGTACAGAGCTGCTTATGCCGTGATGTTCCTGTTAGAGCATTCTGTACGAATTTTTTTTCCGAAGATTATGAGTGATCTAATTAAATTATTTACAGCGTGTCTTCAAACTTTAGCTGATTCTTACATATTTAGTTGAACTTTTATTAAGACATATGCTTTCAGTGAAGACTAATTTCAAGACGTTTCAACGCTGTCAATTGACATTCTGTATCCCATCCCATATAACGTCTTCTTTATTTCCTTTTTATCTGCACTAAAACTGGACAGACCACGTGACTAACCTTTTCCTCCTTCGGTTGACGTCACCCCTGGACCCAACAGATAAACGTTGCCATCGACACCACAAAAGAAAATGACAAAGCAAAGATGTCAAAATCCATGTTTGCGCGGTGACACCAATCCGGACTCACAAAAGGGCGTGAGCATTGACCCGACAACTTTCCAAATAGCAATCGTGGTGGACCTATTCACGATCCGAGCAGCTGACACCGTCTTTTCACATCGTGTCTCTCCACTCTATTGTTGTCGCTAACGTTTTAAATCACTCGCACGCCCTAATCCGACAACTGTGACGCGTTACGTGTGTGACATGGGATTTCTTAAAATCGCTAATTGGAAACCCAGAGCCATAACGGAGACAGTCCTCGTATATTTAAACACTCGCAGCTTCTCGTTTCGGCTTAGTCAGACCCTATTTCTGCGCATTTCGAATTTGGACTCCAGGTTGTTTACACCTAGGATTTCAGAGGGCGGGCGAAGAATTTTTAACGTTTTTTTTTTTCAGCGCAGCCTGTTACAAATTGATATTTAGTCATATACGTTTTGTATACACACCTACGTAATTCCGGCGCGCAAGCGCTGTTGCTTCCCCATCGGAAGTCTTTGATGCAATGGTATCGTTGTTTCACTTGGGAAATCCTCGTCGACAGGTGAGCTGTTTTTGCGATTGGTTTTCGCATTTTACAAATCTACACGCACTCGGCGAGCTTGTAAGGGCAAGCTCTACTGAGCACGTACGTACGGAGCGGTCGGTGGAAGTGCAGTGGGCAAGATAACACAGGTAAGCATATAGTCCCACTGTGTAGTCACCTTGGCGTCGACTGACGAATACACACAGCTTTGTGGTGTTGTCTGATCCGACCGAACGAACGTACAACTTGACACTTGCCGGGAACCATTGCTATCAATCAGGAGTTGAGAAAAGAGACTTCCAGTGTTTCAATTTGATGAAAAACGGATCGAAAGGGGCGCATATTGCTACCCGAGGCCCCTGAAGTGTTCGCACAGTTAACCCCGGGCACGTAAAACGTCCTGGTGAAGCGTTCGTAACTTGTTCTTGTAAGCTGGTGGACCGTGTAAACTCTCTTTTAGAATGCCATCGGGTCGCACGATTATTATCGTCACAAGAGACGGATAAAATTGTTCTGATAGCCGAAAGTGTTGCGATATCATGGCGCCTTCACTCATACAAGGTGTATAATGAGATACTTAAACATGAGGATGTTGGAGGATGTTGATTATAGGAAAAGAGGAGAAATGATGGCGGCCGAGAAATTGGTCCGTATCAATTTGAAAATATGGGTTACTGCAGGGCTGTGATTTTTATTTCACATTTTTTTACTTCGAAAACATCCGATGCAGGTACTGCCTTGCAACGGAAAACAACAGCTCTCCTGATAAAGCATTTCTCGTATGGTCCACAAGCTCTAAGTCAGGTTACTCATGTATACTTAGCCATCTCTAAGTGGGTGGAATGTATCCTTGAGAACATTTTGCGCCAATTACAGCAAGTAATTGTGGCCTCAGCTGCGATAAGAAAAGAGAAATTCTTTCTCTCGCCTTCACTGTGTTTGACAGATGACTCCGTTCTGGTTGCGGAAAAATATGCTCTGGCTATTGATGCTCTCTGCTGCCGATCATTAAACCAACCTTGATACTGTTTGCAGATGAAACATAAATATTATGATATTGTTCAACCGAAGAATGTTACGCTTTGTTATATCTGGAGATAGAGGGGTTCATATTTTGTTAAACAAATGATTGCAGATCATGCGAACTGGGTTTTTTTTCCGAACACGTATGCCGTCAATACGGCTCGTTCCTCAGCCCATCTCAATTTCATACAATGGAATACAATGGGGGACAGCAAACAAAAACAGTGGCGACCTTGCCATTGAAGGTGTTCAACACACCCGTTGATGCGCCTCATTGCGTTCTAAAACACCTCTATTTCACGTTCACCTCTCTCTCTCTCTCTGTTGTGTTATTCGTTAAAGTGCGCGTACTTTGTAAACAGTCCGACACCGTACGGTAGATTGTTGTAGCAGGCTGATAGCGTTGCTAAACAATTACAGCTACGTGTGGCTTTACCCTTTGTACAGTGTGTTTACGACTTCGTTCAGTTGCCTGTTTCGACGTGTTCCGTGTTATTTTTAAGCGTAAACAAGACAGGAGCTACTTAATATATGACATTCACTTCATTCGTCTTAAGCTAAGTCGTGAGAAAATGAAAGGTTCTTCTTGCGAAATATCACGTCCAGAAAGTGAGCCCTCGGACGGTACAATTATTGTGGGAGTTGTTAATATCAAAGTTGACTTCAGTTCGCGATATTTTTTTCACGAATGGGAGAAACTTTTACTCATCAGGCAGAATAATCAAATTGTGGCAAATATGTACTTCTGTATTGCAACTTTTATTTATGGCATTTTCGGGTGCACATTTTTGCATTTTTTTTAATTTGAGGTTTTGGGGGAGCATGTAGAATGCTAAGAATTTGTTCTTTTAACACTGCCTGCACATGCAATGCCTCTATGATTGAGTAGAGTTTGTTAGAATCTAGACTCCAAGTCATCAGTAATAATTATTATTGGGAGATTTTGTTGGTTCATAATGAAATTAAGAATCGCTCACCGCCTCTATAGCTATACCCAAAAATTCCGGGTAACAACCTGTTTTTTCGCTCTGTCCTCAGTTTAAATCACTGTAGGCTCTCATATTCTGCCAAGTCGAATTGGTTGTTGAACTTGAACCCGGCCTAGTGTAAATAGTCTGTGCATTAGCCTCGTCGATGGTTTATTTCCGCCTCTGGTTGCTCTGTATTTATTCCTCTTTGAATACACGGTGGCTGACTACTTGTTCGCAGCGTATAGCGTCATATTATAGACTTGGCGTGCATTCTTCTGCTCACATTGCTAATCTCTGGCTGACATTTACAGTAGTGATGACCTGCGCAAGCGTGCACGCGTTCGCGGTTATTGTGTACGTTTCATTTCTATGGCAACAGATGCCGTGAAAAGATTTGCTCCGGCTACCGAGGATACTATTCAGAACAGCGCGCAGTACAGTTATGATGTCCATGGGCGACCTGTGGCATTGCTCAAATCCCCAGAATTTTGGGTCAGTGTTACTCAATTAACTTTGTATCCCACATGAGAAAAGCTAGCGATTGGGGCCGACTTTGAAATTTTGGTTGTTGCTTGAAAGAAGAATACCGAAATGTCATCGCAGTTTTAAAAGAGTTGAAAAATGTCGCGTAAGGGTTCCAGTCAAGGTCCATTTCGAGTTCGTGACCTAAAAATCGCTGTAATTTTCCTGTAAGTTGCTCTTTGAAACTACCTGGGCTCTCTCTCTTTCTTTTTATTGCAGAAATTGCCTGAGGCTGACGCAGTTACTGTCTACGCGCAAACTGATGCCGTCTCGGTAAACGACTAACATTTATTCGCCCACATCATGCTGCGTGTCAGTGACAACACAGAAGTCATGGTCGATATATCTCCGTCGCTCACGAGGCGCCATTTAAGTGCCTCTGGCCGCAGTCGGATACACAGCGGCGAGGCTAGAAGTCTGCCGAATTCGCCATTCATACAGAGGAGAGTCGGGACACCGTCGCCGTCGAAAAAGGACGGGGACGCCCTGGAACTACCGCTGCTCAGCGTTACGAAACAAATGGACAGGCGTCACCAGGGCGAAGAAATCGGCGACAGCTCGCCGACAAGTGCGCAGGAAACGTCACCGAGGTATGAACCGCGCCACAACGACACGGACAGTCACTCCCTCTCCCCGTTCGTGTCGCCGTCCCTACGACGGAAGGTTTTGAGGAAGCGAAATGGCCTTGCCGTGCAGCTGCCGTACGGGGACGGTGAAACATCCGACGAGAGTAGAGCGAGCGGAAGTCCACGCATGCTCAGTCCGGCATCCTCGATACAAGAAACTTGCATTACTCTCGAAACGGTGTTTTCGAATGTTGAAAATAAACCGCTTGGTCCCGCATCGCCCATGATACAAAGGAGAGTCCGTCAAGATAACTTTCTGCCCAGGACAGATAATGATTATACAAAATTTGATGTTGGACACATTATTTCAAGGCCTCGAAGTCTGATGTCGAGTCCAATGAGTTCGCCGATGCAGAGTCCAGGTTTGAGTCGTCGAGTTATTGACTCTCACAAAGCGGCGCCGCCAAGCGAACCGGCTGTTCATGAACTTACGCTTGAGAATGTGAAAGCCTTTGAGACCATTGCTAATGACAACCGTTTGGGCTTGGAAGATAACACGGGAACCGGGTCATCAGATCGCCAGTATCTTCACAATGCCGATTTACATCGCCATAACAACCCCGAGCATGACGCTCACCGAAGCCGGCGACACCAACACTCGACAATCACGGCCAAGTTGACCGTGGGAAACCTGACTACCGCGCCGGTTCTACAAGTCCCCGGGGAAGGTGCGCCTAACAAGTCGACGGGAGGCGGTGTCGTCATCACCGACCTCCAGCGTGGGCAAGCTGCCGATGACGAGCAAGACGGCGAGGAGTCCGCCGCGATAAGACGGTGTCAAGAATGGCTTACCGGCGTGCACGTCTCACCGACTACGGCAACGTGAAATGCCGCACTGTGAGAGACATGAGACAATCTATAGAGTGCAAGCAAAATCTGCCGGTCGCAAAGGATCCGGCATCGATATCAGCAATACTCACAATAATTACAAAACGTATCTGTCACCAAGCTCTCCTTATTGTAATAGCCACTATAGAGCTACCATCTTCTTAGAAAACATAAAATGCACTGTATTTCGAATGTTATGCAAAATATGATATCATAGAGGACTTTCAAAAACACTTCTGATTAAAACATTTTCACGGAATTGGAGAGCATCGTATGAATTGAACCGATCCATTAAAATGCCTAAGTTTCACAAGCGTTGTGTGGCTGACCTTTCGTTATTATTAATCTGAAACCATGGAAACCGTATCGTAAATGCATGCTGAAAATGGCTATTTATGCGTTGTTACGATTTTTCCAGAAATGTTTCAGTCCCTGGGGCCAGATAATGTTCTTCCTGGTAACGTCACACATAACGCCAGGGCTTCGTCAACGTAGAAAACATCGCCGCCAAACCGATTGATACAATACAAACGGTTTCTTTCGATGTTCAATCCCTTCCCTTCCGATTTGAAAGACAAAACACTTCGGTAATTGTTTTTGACAACAATCATCTTGTTTATGTTGGCCCTTACGTATGACTGCTAACAGAAGAATTGTAACTGTAGTTTCCTATCACGGTGTGTGTTAACATTAATGTCATTGCAAGTTTCGGGTCTTTATTAAATATTTACCCTTGACTATAAATTTTATTGATTCCTCCAGTACGTTGAAATCCCGGCGGTGGCAGTCCCCGGGTTGATGGGTACCCATGCTTGTTACCCAAGTTTGAAAATTACCCCCTTTCCTAGAATATTTCTGAGAAAAACACCCGCTATTTGTGGCAAATCTGGGAGAAATTAGCTGTAAAACACATACCCTTATATTTTCGGAATCTAGGAGGTTAGTATGTTGACTTCCAGGGTTGACCCTGGAGGTTGACTTTGTATTGATGTACATACATCACAAATGTTTGTCCTCACCTGATTTCAGCCACATTCATACACAATCATCTTCCTTATCCGTTTGGATCTGGAGTTTAAGGGGGGGGGGTGGACCCTAAGTGATGGGCATGTATACGTCATATGTACATACAAACGTACGGTACTGTTTTTCATTTTCTTTGTGAGTGAGACTAGACCAGATTTAGTGTCCTAGGGAGATTATGAAAGGACTACCCCTAATCTCGGAGGTTACTCTGAAAAAGTACCCCTTTTTCTCGATTTCACGGACCTAGAATCTCCGAGATGACTGAAGAAGAACACCCCCCATTCCGTGAATTTGGTAACGCGCATGGGTACCCACCAACCCGGGGACTGCCACCACCGGGCTTGAAATCTGCAGGTTATAAGTAATGTGCGTTGTTGAAAGCACACTGCGAAATTCCACGCCAAGGTTCCTCGGCAACCTTACGTGTGCCTACACGTTATGTCTGTCTGTGCGGACGCACTATCTCGCGACTAGAAGTTCGGAAACCTTTGATATCTTCGCAAAAGCCAGATAGAAACATCCTGTGATACATCGCCATATGTTGTTTTTATCTGTTGCTGAGGAATTTCAGATCTACAATTAACAGTATCCACGGGATTGTAAGTGATTACATCCTTAAAAAAATACTTGGAGAGCAAGAACTACATTTTATTAATTAATTGAACTGTGAGTAAAATTACTTCAATTGACTTGAAGATTTGGTAATCAAAACATTGTGAACATGTAAGCAGACATCTTCGAACGCTTTTTTATGTTCACAAAGAAAACCATAGCTTTTATTTCACAAACGCCCTGACGGACTAACCTTGTTCGTGTAGTTGCTGCTTTTTGATTCCCGAAGTGGAATTCTAGTTACGTCAGTTTTGAAAGGTGTATTGTTTTCAACTCGGTACACTTGCTACTACTAATTATATTTGTGCGTTTGTTTCGCACGGTCCTTTGCGTCTTCTAGAGAATTTCTGACGTCATCTTGACCCAGAGAGTGCCATTAACTACACTGAATGCTTGCGTTTGCTTCCGATGAAAACATGTTAAATGGTGGCCATTTCCGACAATTAACGCAGAATAGTATACTTCCTAGGTTTGTTTTGATTCCACAATGCGATGAAGAGTCACGGACGCCGGATTCTAAGAGGTTATTACTAAATATCGCCTGCCCTGCATATGTGTCGTGCATTGTGCTTCATGATGAGGCACTAGACTCGGCCGACTATCTGACCATGGACGTATTTCCTACCTCCATGGTCTGACTAAGCACAAAGGACACGAATGCTGTACAGCACAAGAAAAAGTTCAGTCATTTTATGGTTTAACCGAGGAATAATTACGACAAAGATTTTTTTTCTTTTTTATGCCTTGTCGGAAAGTCCTACAAATGGTATATTAAAAGTCTTGGGAAATCTACATGGTGGAAATGGATTCAATTTACATATACTTATTTTAGCTATTTATATTATCTACAAATGACTTATTTGCTCACAGTTTGGCCGTGTTTAGTAATTGTAAGTGATTTTTTATTACCCATACATTTGAGCAAGGTTCAGCCACAGATACAATTTTCTATTACTTTCATACAAAATGACAGCTGAAAACTTAGATAAAAGACTTCTTTCACCATGCATCCAAAAAACTGTCCTAAGAGTGGTCTTAGAAGTTCAGGAAAACGTATTACACGCAGATGTAATTTGCATGTCAGTCAATTACCGAAACATGCGGAATACAGGTCTCATCTAAAGACATTGGCATCCATATTGCTTCCACATATAAAATGAAAAGAACTGTCCTTACTAACAGTTTTTCAGGTTTCTTGTCAGTTTTTTGTTCCGTAAGGAAAAACATGCATTCCAGGATAGTAATGAACACTCTACTGTAACAATGAACAAACAAAGATGTATTGTTCCTTTATCTCTCGTTGTACTAAATGATAACAATCGGAGAACATTATCTGTTACGGAAGCAAACGTGGATTTATGCAAATGGTAGAATCTTTCTATAACGGTGAACTACATTGGTTCATAAACATTGGTCAAACATAATTTAATAGAATCTGATACATATCTTTCGTAACGTGTCAAGTTTGAAACTTTACATTGATAAAAGTAGTTACGTTGCATAAACCTTTGAAAATTAAGCCTTGTTTGCCCCCCCCCCTCATTTTTTTATTCCATTTCTGCGACCTTTATGCATTGTAAGAAATAATTTTTGTTGCAGTTATTTCTAGATTACATTAAATAATTTAGTAGTCCAATAAACAGAAAATTGAAGTATTATGGTGGCCATATAATATTAATGCAAATGATGAGTGCTTTTTAAAAAGTAGGCCCAATAACTTTTTTTTAAAATTGCCCGAAAACAAAACAGCAAGTCATTGTAAATGACAGAGTCCCCGCTTTGATTATAAATTTTGAAACCATTGACGGAATTCAGAGTGAAACTGGTCAAAAAATTTCCGGATAATGACTGAGAAAGTATTAACCTCGTATTGATCTGTATGTACACTGTTGATGTACCAAGTACAACTGGAATTAGTATAGCTTCATTTGTGCAATAAGTTTTATATTAGCAAATATTACAAAGTGGTTTCAAAGTGGTGGTATGGAGTCCAAGTCATAGTTTGGAATGAAAGCAGATGGATAGACATCCCTATAAATCCCTCTCCTGGAATGTGTCTATAGGTACTGTAAATCCTAAACAAATTGGTGACCTGGCAGTGACAGAAGGTACGAAAAAGTCAGAACAATACGGTCGCCTGGCAGCCATATTTGACAGTGTCGCAAAGACATTTGGCATGCAAATGAAAGTCATAATGTGTTGTTCTTGTGCCAAGTTCGAATGACATTGGTCCAGATATGTAATGGTTTGGTGTGAGTAATGGAAAAATCATGATATGTTTGTGGAGGACCTATAGATGCTTAACTTACGGCCCTCACTCTCCACCACTTGTTGCCGTTCAGTTTGTCGACAAGATGGGTTGGGGTAACTTACTCTTTCTTTAGGATTATCCTCTGTCCTTAGGGTTGCTACTTAGAATAATAGTATTGACGGTATGAAGACGTAGAGATCGTTTCAACTTATTTCTTGGTAGACACGCAAACAGTTTCAATAAAAAACCCTACTGGGTTCGCGCATGCCGATGAACCTTACAAATACACATAAAGAAAGTTCACACATGATCTGTGTGCACTTCCGTTTGTTCTACATTTATAAAAGCATTTTAATATGTAAACGTGACAGACATGATATTTTGTCAGACTCTCAGATTCTTTCGACCCCAGAACGGCATAATGGAGTATTTTTATCCACAACCTTCAAGAAACTTGTACACTTGTAGCGCTCGAGGAGCAGGACAACCTCTCAATTCCACTGTTTCTCAAACTTGACATTTTCTGCGCCTTTGCGGGAAAAAGTTTGACCCTGGGTATCTCGTCAATATATATTAAGGACGCGTTCTCCGACGCATACGCCGACGCAATGGACGTCCATACATAGGTCAATTGTTTTGAATGGATAGTCGCTGACAGAAACACATTTGAAGCTTGCCGGTTTTAGAAGAAAATACTTTAAAGCTCCATAAGCTGTATCTTTTGGCTATTTTTTCAAAGCTATAGTTTATTTTATTTTAATACGTTTGACTATGATATGTATTGCCAATACAGATTTATACTGCCAATCTTTGGTGTCCTGGTCTCATGTTAGCACTGGTTTTGTTAAACGATTTCTTTTTCTCCGTCCGCATTAGCTGTGTCACGTATTTGTCCTTTGACAATCTTACGCGAAGTTTTGTCACTGTGCTGCGTCTATTATCTGATGCGTTTGATTGCCAAATGCGCCAAAGCAAGCAAGGGTAAATTACTAATCTGTAGACGCTGTCACCAGATTATCACCGGATTAACTTTGGCAAAGTCAACAACAAACGCACCGGTAAGGCACCTTGCTGGGTGCGTTCGTTTCATCATGGTTTCATTTAATTTGTGTAAAACCGGGGTCGAATATATGCATGTCACCAATTTATTCAGTATCTTTCAACATGTCAAACAATATAAGTAGTATGTCGTATCAAACAAAATTCATGAAAAATGGCCGACTTTGTTCCTTTAATGTCAAATAAACCTCATAGTCTTATATCGTCAGCTAAGGTTTCTAGTTTTATGGCACAGACAAATAGAAGAAACAGACTAGCAACGCGGCATGGCTTTTGTTCCATGGTCGTCTCGGTAGACTATGGCCTTTTCATATTAAAATGAGCTTCACAGGTGTTAGATTTTTTTGAGATCTTTGTTCGTGGTTGATAATTGCACGAGATTATGCAAAAAGTACGACAAGATGGCATCGTGCTGCCAGTCGCGTAGCAACCATACTTACTTTGTGAGGTCTCAGGGCAGAAACACTGCTTCACGCCAATCAAAACATAACACGCCCGCAGTTTCATTAACACGTCCTTCAATGACCAACTTTTAATAGACGATATGACTGACCGTAAACCATTGAGTAAAACCGGACAGTATCGATAAAAGACTTTCAAATTTGGTTTAAACACACTCACTATATATACATAAAAATGTGAGAGGAATTTTTAAAATGGTAAAACTCACTTTCCCGAAGCTCAAAACTTTCCCGTTTTCGCCAGCACGCCAATTCCGCTCAGCACCACATGACAACAATAACACAAACTTTGCCGAACATATTTTCGCTTAAAAATTGGCGAAAATCCGGAAACCACCGAAGGGTGCATGGTCGGCACTCTTCGGAAAAGCGAGGCGAGAGCTACCTGAGGCGAGGCGAACATGGATGACTTACGTAACCGCTTCACGCCTTGAACAATACCCGTTGCCAGTCTGTTTCTATTTGTCTGTGTTTGTGGGAATTACCGCAAGCTTATTAGCATACGCTTCCGGTAGACTAAAAGATTCAGATTTCAGTTTAATATGTTTGGTTCATATCAACATTGTAACTTTGGTTTCTTAATATTTTACTCCCTGCAAGTGGGGTTAATGGGTTTGTCTTCAGTGTCTTATTCATTTTTCTTTAAGCATATGTCACAGTTTTGACTATATTATCAATGGCTTCAAAAATGGTGTCGCAAAAAGACATCGACTGTAAAGTTGTTCCTCAGACAAATACAGGAGCACAATTCTGTCAGTCTTATTAGCTATACGGTTTCAGGTTTTCTATTGATTCTAAAATGAATTTTTAGAATCGAAGGGATTTGGTCACATTTATTTACGGCAGCCAATCGGTGATTTTCACTTTGGCGGCAACCAAAAAATATCAGATGTGCCGCCATTACTGAGTAGTGCTTCTGACACTCTCTGAGTAAACATGGTTCCTTACCATACATGGATATCGATATATGCAAATTTGCAACGTGACCGAGTTATTTCATCTTCAGTATCATTTCCTCGGTGGGTATTTGAAACCAACACATTCATTACTGTAAAGATATGAAATACTTCAAACCATTAACATGTTGAGAGAACACTTCTCACTTAGTAACTGTGATGACAAATTTATTTTCCCTCGTGACAGAGTAATACTCTGATTTAGAGAGGCAGCACATTTTAGCAGTTACTGGAATAAAATTTTCGTTTAAAATCAAATAACCACACTGATATACCGGCTTATTCCCAGAGTGACATGTTGGCCGAAAATTAAGTTGACAACCTTGAAGGGACGCTATGGCTCGAATTAGCAGTTGTATTCTTCCTCTAGAATAAGAAGTGATCTTGACCTTTGATAGCTAAATTAATAACCGACAGCGAGCAAAGAATATTTCAATTTCGGATCATAGGGCAATACCCTGGTATCAAAGAAAAAATACTCAAGGAAGAGAAATAAAATTGGAGAGAAGGTATTATTACAAGTTTCATTCCAAATATGCGAGAAGACTTAAGGGCAATCTTAATGCCTTTTTATGTTGAATTATTGAAATTAACGTGACCTTGAATTTTTTCATAATACGCAAAACCACACGACTGTATTTTCCAAAAAATGGGGTTAAGGTTATATTGGTTAGAGTTATTTTGGGAGACGCAGCAGTGAGCTAGTTCAAGAATGTTCTTGATCTTGAACGGGAGGTTACAATGGACCATTAACGACCATGTTCTTGCAAAAAAATTGTCAAAACAAAAAAGAAGAACAAAATTAAATTTAAGGTTGATTTCTTTGACGTTTTTTACTGGGTAATTAAGTCTATCTCGAAATAGTTTTAATGCCATCTTTTTTTTCAATGATATTTGCCATTTTCTCCTTATTAAATGAAATTGAACATTTGACTGCAGCGATCGGGATCCTCACTTTAAATGCCGCGTTTGGTTGTCATAGAAACGCGCTCTTCTGAGAGCAAAGTGAGGTCATGCAGTACACCGAGTCACTTTTTTGTCATCTTTCTTGAAGTAATATACTGCTGCGTGGTCGTTGAACTACTAGATAGGCAAACACATCACCGAGCAATCGCCGCCCGTACGCACAGTGCAACTCTTTGCGCAGAGAGCCTGATATAAATGTCAGCAGACGCGTGATTTCAGAACTGATAAATGTCACTTTTTTGAAAGCTTATCTCTGCCCACCAAGTCTTCAAGATTGCTGATGTAGAGGACCACGCGACGGCAACTAACAGGAGACCAGATATGAACTGAATTGCCTCGCGTGCACATTTTGTAAAGTACTTCTTGGGGTATTGGCTTTTATGACATACACGATACTCGATGAAGTATGAAGTTTATGAAATGAAATCAAAATTGACAACACAAGTGTTTGTCTCGGGTAATACTATGCCTACCAGTTGAAGTTGAACTATTCTACAGACTGTTTTTTCCATACAGTGCAGTATTTGTCAGTGACAAATTAATCTTTGCAATACATTTTTTTGCGATGAGCTGGAAATTTGATTAATATCGAGTTAATGTACATAAATATTCCGTTATTTACTGGGACACGTTTATTTTCTCGATCCGCTATCTGCGGACTACGTGCTGAAGTACATTGACTGTTCATGTCAACGATCGTTTCTCCCTCTGCAGAGTTTCTGTATCCCGTTCAACAACGCTGTACCTCGATCACACGATAGTGACGCTATGTAGCTGTGCAGTATTGAAACTTATCATAAAATGGCCACCTCGTCTAACAGTAACACGTATTGTCAGGATTATCGTACGGAAAAAAGACTGCAAAACTAAGACTTATGAATCTTCATCAGAATTGAACACATCATGATTGTACACGAGTATCAACCGTGAATGCACGTTGAGCTCGGCAGTTACACAAGCATGGTACGCTACATGCATAGCCCTACGAGTATGGCGACAGTGTCCGGCTTTGGCTACGCCGGGGGCTACGCCGCCTACCGGAGGTGGGAGGCGGCGTAGCCAAAGCCGGACACTCTCGCCATACTCGTATGGCTAGCTACATGCACTGCCGCGATGCCGATCGTATGCATTCCAAGGCCTATCCCGGAATTTGTTTCACAAACAACCTCAAAGGAGAGCAAACATACTTCTATGGACAATGACGAATACGTTTCTTGGCGAAGCAAAATCAAAACAGTGCAGCAGTACATGAAGTAGGTCATGGCCTTGGACTCTGTGCACGAACCTGATTGGACACTTCAATACCTTTGACCCAAAGTTATTATTCATCAGCACTTCCATGCCATGAGGCTAGGTAGAGAACGTATTACGTACGCAGTGTACGCTGTGTGTTAGGAACGCACACAGGGAATGCACAGCGTACACTGCGTACGTACGCAGGGCTAGCGAGAGAGTTGCCGACATCGACGGTTATTTACGAAAAAAGAATAAAAGACTGGCATTTTTGGAAGCGATCGAGTAGCTGCGGTAGGCAGGGATACGACTTGGGCCCAAGAACGCTGAATTTCGGCAGTAATTTGGCTTTTTACGTCAAGTCCAAAAATGGATTTGAAGTCACCAACTCTACGTACGGGTCTTTGCAGGGCTGTGGTGAGCGGGGCTATTAATAGCTGTAGCGGAACACACAGCATCGTACGCAGGGCTAAGAACGTATGTACTCATTTCTGGCGATCGAGCAGCGAGGGAAACAATCAATTACCAAGGATGAAGCTAATTTGCTAAACGATATTTATCTTGAATAGTGAGTTGAATGAGTAATAAAATATCATATTTTTAATGTTCAATACGAGGTTGAAACACGGAGGGACCGTGGTTGAAACCAGAGCTATCCAGCTGTAGCCAACCTGGACAAGCACATTTCACAGCGCCCTCAAACAGTCGATTGTTTTCACTTGTCATACGCGGCGTAACAGAAAAATTAAAACTTTCATAACTTCATTAATATCCAAGCCACGCCCACCAAAACCTTTTCAGTTCTAGCCATTTGAATTCTGAAGATGTCTACCAAATTTGACTGAAATACGTTCAGCCGTTTTTGAGAAAATGGACCAACAGACAGACAGACACACAGACAGACAGACATCGCTGCGACATAACCTCGCTGCGCGCATGCGCACGCGAGGTAACAGGAGAAAATGAAGGCGTGCGTTCTGTTTTTACGTTCCAAAGTGAGCGTCACTGATTCCCATAAGTCTCTGGCGGTAACTATGGCGACTGGTTTGCGTAGAGCTGTGATTTGAATTCCCTAATCTCTACAAAATCTTTCTGTCATTTGTAAAGTGTTACAGATAAATACACGGGTGCTCAATCTTCATTAGAAGTGAAATAAGTGAACGTCAAATTAAAAGTGGTTCATATTGAGTCCATGTTCACAGTCTAAAAATACCTAGGTCAAAAATCTCACGTACGTTCATGTAACAGTCAGTGAATGCATTTACATGGTAACCTCGCAAATCTTGTTATTTTCAAACGCGACTGAAGAGGACAGTAGCTGTAACTTTTGGTGATCTGTCAACTAATTTTGTTTTGTATGTCGACTGCGAGTTCTGTAGACTTGGTTCAAGTCTGTGATTTGTGGACATGTGAGTGGGGTAGAGGCGATACAGGAAAGTTTCACCAGAAATCGGTAGAAAATCACTACTGCGCAGTCTCAAAGATAACGCGTTCAAGGGCTAGGTAAACTTTGACCTTGGCAACCAAATTTCAAAAAGGTTTCTATGAAACAGAAGGGACACAAGAGAAACTGTTGCAATGCTTTTATTTTCTAAAAATTCATCGACCTGAACCAAGTCTATGAGTTCTTGGTGAAACACTATAGTATTCAGTTTGTCAACACGGCCTATTTACCTGTGAAGACAGAAGAGCGCTGTTATTGTTTACTCTTGAATTTTGTCCACGTTAACAATAACAGTGCATCTATACATATGTACTGTTATTGCTTATATTGGAATTCTAGTCCCGGGCTGGACCGGAATTCCACTTTTCAGCAGTAACCATGCAGTCTGCAGACGTACAGGCTAAGTTGACAAGCTGAATACCGTGTATCGCAAAAGGCTTTGGGGGAGTTGAACAAGATAACTGTGGTTGGCATACAAAACAAAATTAAAAAGAAAACAATCATGAAAATTACGGCTGCTGTTCAACTAAGATTTTCCAAGATTGACGTTACTCAAGCGCCCTCTGTGTCGAAACGTGAGCAGGGTGCGGAGGCATTTACATTAAATTGAAACGGACGAGAATTCTAATGTTAACAATAACAGTGCATGTTACAGATGTAGTTGCTGTGTTGACCAGCTAAATAGTTGATGTTTCACCAATCTGATTAAAAGTCAGATATGTAGTGCCAAAGAATACGCAAAATAGGAAACGTCGCCATCTCTACTTCTGACTTCAATCAGATTGGCGTTTCATCATTCAGAACAAGAAGGAGAACAAGAAGTAGCAACTTCCATCAAAACAAAAGTAGTGGATAGATCATTAAAGGTTAAACTGGCCCTTTAATTTTTACATATGAAAAAAAAAACGAATGACAAATCAGTTGAATTCCATTGCTTACATTGCGGACTAACGATACAAAATATTATTACATACCTCAATGTGAGTGCAAACGTTGACAGTAGAGTTTCTCTACTGTCTATGGTGCAAATTAGTGCATTGATTTGAATAGGAACATCCGGGGAGTTAGCGGGCAGTGTGAACGATGTGCGGACCGGTTTCCATAGTTACCCGGTCCAGCCCCGTAATGCCCTTCGACGTTTTCGACGTCAAGGTAGACGCTGAACGCTAGACTTACACTGCTATTTTGACTTTCGTTAAAATCTAAATTTGTGATGCCGGGTCGATAATGGTAACATTGTTTGAGAATGCCCTGCATGTAACTAAGTGTCATATAGCGTTAACTGTGAAGAGGCATGTAATAAAAATATTACTGCCTGAATGCATGGGTTTATGTGCCTTTGCACAGGAAACAATATGCCCTCCTGGCGTCGGGCAAATCGTCACCTGCTCTCGGGTACATAAACCCATGTATTCAGGCAATAATATGTAGTACTAAATATTTGAAGCTTTTCATATATTTAAAACATTATATTACTTAGTTAGACAACGTGGACAGCCCACTATCAGTCGCTCAGGTAAAAATTCAAAGTTCAGTCCGCCAGTGCAAGTGCAGTTGTAATTTGCGCGGGAAAATGCTTCGCCGCGGAGACAAGACCTTCTATTATATCGTCAACGAATCGTTAATATTAACAAAGTTTAAATTCTCGGTGTTCATCTCAAAATAAATGCAATTTTTAAACCTTCACATGGTATTCTATCATCCCTTCAAGCGGCCGCTTCAAAATTTTAGCTGCCGGTGACGGGGACAGTTTCAACTTGATCAATCGCCAAACAGGAACTTCCAGAGCAAATTTCCTTTGCGCAAACTAGGTTGGGGTGAGTTGTTTTGTTTTTTGTTGTTTTTCTTTTTGTTTTTTACATTTTTATTTAAGTCGAATTCTATGGCGATACTAGCTTTCTAACTTCAAACACAGACAAATGTTTGTCTGTGCTTCAAATAATGTCGCGTGTCGCTGAGTGAGATGGATACATTGATATTCACTGAATTTCAATGTACGCTCAAATGATTAGCACGTAGTTGAGTTCTCAAGCATCTGTTCTCTTGGCGACTTTTAATCGAATCATTTTCGATGTAGGATGATTTTTCAATCTTTCCACTTGGGAAAAAAGATACATTTGAATTTCAGACTCGGAACTGAGATAGAAAATCGCTCAGTAATCATCGCGTCGCATAAAGACTGGCCTTGTTGCTGGTATGTGCTATTGAAAATTTCAATGTTTAAAAATCTAAGCAAAGCGTGGCAAATCGCCAAGAAAATCCATGCAGACCAATTTGTGTGGAAACGACCTTGTATTCAAATAAAGAACCGTCACTGGGTCAAAGTTCGTCTTCACGGTTGTGTCAAAGTTTGGTTATACTTCTCAAAAATACTAAGATACTTCTTTCTTTTCCATGTTGCTAAGTAAATTGACAGATGGCATGTTTTCTAAACTTGAGAGCAACGTTGTCGTTTTAACCATGTTTGCTATAAATTAATAAGTGAAATTTCATTCTACATTTTGGCGGATCGAGAAATCTGATTGAAATCAGACTTAGAGTACGGCGGCGTCTACACTTACGCGGTATTCTCTTGCTGTCGCCTCTCAAGAGGCGACAGCAAGAGAATACCGAATAGAGAGTAGACGTCGCTGTACTCTACATCTGATTTTAATCAGATTGCGGATCGAATAGCATACGTGATGCCGTTTGCTTGAAAAAATACACCAGAATTTTAATCTGTAAAGCTTGCGTATGACGTTTTCGTCAAGTAAATGCAAAGAGTTGCATGCATCGCGAGTGGAAGTTTTAAACATTCAAGTCAAACCATCAACAATCGTTCTGTACAACTTTGAAAAACAGTAAGACCGAAGCAGAGTGTGCGCAGATTTAACCATTTCATGAGAAATAAACAAATTCACAGGGGCAAATATTACCTGAGTAACTATGTCGTCACTACGCAAGAAATAACACAAATTTTGTCGTCAAATTGTGTCAACAAGTGAAGCTCTTCAGAACGAACGACACTAAGAAGTATATGGCAACAGAAAGAAATATTCTGAAAATTTTGTCACAGAGAGTATCTTCTGATATACAAAGTCACGACACGTGCTATTTTCTCCGTTCCTTAGTCGAAGAGAAAAACCCGCAGAACTGGAGCTACCTTCTTTCCGCTTCAGCGGCACAATGCATATCTTTTCAATTTTTCGCGGCGAGTTTTTGTCTAAGCTTACATTGTAGCACATAAGATGGAAACTCGCATTTCACGCAAACGATAATACGCGTCATCCTCTCTAAGCGTTCATACGTGCGTCATATAGTGAGTGACGCACTCACGTTCATTAATAATATCATATAATATTACTCAAATGCGATTGCTATGTGATTTGGTGTTTCAGACCATCAAGAAATGTTACATAATATGATGCACTGACGTCAAATATTTCTTTTCGTTCCCGTCGGAAGATCCTAATAGATGTACCTTAACCTCCCATCGACGGTTGTGAACTCCTGCTAGCAACGATAAAGATCGGCCACGGAACCAGAAGGAAGGTAACATCAAACGGTGCATTCACAGATACCTCGATGTGGCATATATGAAATGTTAGAGCGTCAAACGTCACGTGCGTCAAATGACATGAGGTGACGCACGAGACAAAAGATGCAGACGATGCAGGCATGTGGAGATTTACAGGCAAAAAGCTCATCACTCAATCATCAATTTATCACCCATATCATTGTATGTGCGCTTGTCTGGCGTGTATTCCGATGAAACCCAGCAGTTCCAAATTGACACAATCCAGAAAGTACTTCAATGTAGATAGTTTCTTCTTATTCCTCTGTGCTTATGTTGTATTTTCCTTATCCTCTCCGAAAGATATGCGTACATCAAGTAATTTACTTATTTGATTTACTATTTATTATTTATTTATTTATTTATTTATTTATTTATTTATTTATTTATTTATTTATTTATTTATTTATTTTACGCCCACATTTCGGAAATTCAAAAATTTGTCTTCCTTGTAACGAGTAAAAATGTTATCATTGGTTGGTATTTTGTCTGTTTACCAGGGCCGTGCTGTGTGCCAACCTAGCAACCGGCACGACGTTTGCATGATGACAGTGACGATTTTTATCCGTCCGAGCGGACCATCATAACCAGAACTTTTCTCGCTAATCTTTCCCTGAGTGACGTGTGCTGAGCTGAGACGCAGCGGAAGACTTTAAAGTACCTACGTCAATGCTAACCGGTCCAGTATTCCCAAGGTATGACATGTCCCTCATCAATTACGCCGTACAGTGCGCGAACACGAACTGCCTGGCTGGCTCTATGCTTCGATGGGCACACAAGATTGGGTATTCTCTTCCGTTCCATCCTACACCGAAGATGACGCAAACTTTTGAGCATAAAAGCAATGCAATGGAAACTCGTCTGCGTACTTTTCATATTTTGATTTGATTGCGGCCAAGCAACTTTCGCCTAATGCAGGCGCAGACGACAAAATTGCCTGTCGGTCTGATTTGCGCGCACCTGATTTCCCGGATGAATGTATGAACGTATATAAGGCCATTTAAAGAAAATTCTTTGTTTGCAATCCGTTGATTTTTGAGAGCCTACCAGCCAGCCAGGGAAAAAACAAACACAGACAAAAAACAAAAGTGTATTAACATAAGCTCAATTTTTGTTTGGTTTCCTTTGGCAAAATAATATTTTATTTGTAATAGTATTAACATTGTGTTTGTTTTCGTAATTTTCTCTGAAAACCTACCAGCACGCGGACGGCAAACAGAGAATTTTATTTAGCGCGCCTAATTACTCGATCAGCATCGTTCAACTGAAAAGGAAGGGAAAATACACAAGGGCAAATAGATATCCTTGTCTTACAATTTTTCTAGTGCCATTGAACGCGATCTTGAAAAGGTCAAGTTTAGTCCAAAAAAAAAAAAGAAATGTTTCTGGTCAGGCCTTTCTTTAAAAAATGGTGCGGCGACGCGGCTTTTTTTTTTTTTTTTTTTTTTTTCCTCCTCCTCAAGGGAGCGAGCAGGGTCAGTTAAAGCGCCAAAGCTTAGCGGCTATTTGCATAATCATTTGCATATCATTAATTTATATTTGCATATGGATGTAAGCTTGCACATGCATCCACACATACATGTACACTCACAACAAAATGCAATAGTAACACACAAGTGTGCAGTTTGAACATCATGGAAACTCTTTATTACACTTAAATAAATCATCACAGTATTGTAATTACAATTGCAATTAAAACAAAAGATTCAGATTGAAACTTTGAGAGCAAGAAATGGTTCGTCTGATTGGAGTTTCATTAATACATAGGCCTATATTGCTAATAAATTGTCAAAACTTGCCAACAAAGAGGAAATTCACAAATTTAAGCTTTACACAATTCAATGCAATTGATTTTATATCATTTTTGAACGACAAACACCGCGAATAATTTTTCATCACGGGGATAGATTTCAACCAGCGGCCCCCCCCCCCCCCCCCCCCCCCCGCATAACTTCTACTTCCACTGAACATCGTCGTTCGATTCTTGATTTTAAAATACCACCAAGATGATCACAAGACATGAACTAAGTACAACTAGAATCCCTCGGAAATCAGGTGTAAAATCTTTCAGAGAACGTGTCAGAGTCTGCAGAGTGGAACACACGCGACGCCAGGATCAATGTCAACCTGTCGACTAACATGGCCGCCGCCATATTGAAATTTATGCAATGTGAACTCGATCTCGATCGTGATCGTACTCAGACAAAACTCATCATTGTACAATCATAATCAACCTCACCAGTCAACTCTTGTTTCTTTTGCGGTTCATTTCGTTGATCAAAGCATGGGAATGTGATCAAAGGCCCTGTTAGTGCTACACCGCTACCTCTGTGAACACTTGTCCGCGATGTATACTGCAGCTTTGTTGGTCGTAGTAGTCGTTCTGGAATGAAAATTTGTGAACAACCCAGTCGATTCTTCTATTGTTTTAACGTTTCTCTCAACACTTCCGGACAACTTATCTGATGCATACCATACTTCACACCTTCCACTCTTTCACCAGGTTAAAAGTTGCAGTGAGCGCTTATGTGTAGACAATGCATGCATCAGCTGGTAGCTACGCAGAGCGTGTGAACTAAAGGATGGCGGGAATATTTTAAAGCGTAGCGGAGAGAATCAAAGCGTAGCGCTAGCCGGGGGGGGGGGGGGCGAAAGCGTAGCGGGACCGCTATGGCCTGGGGATAACACTGAGTTTTGTAGTTTTATCAATATAGTAACATTTAAACTGTTCATGCAGTCACTGATCATGTGCCCCAAAGAATTTTCTTTCTCTTCAGCCGTTTTGGTTTGGTGTTATAGTAATCAGTATGTAGTTTGCCACAGCCGCCGGCCTCAAACCAGGAAAAAAAAGGGTGACGCGCTGTTGTTCAAGTGACGCGCGCGCTGACCAGAAACATTTCATTTTTTTTTTTTTTGGCCTTAGTCTTAGTATTTCACCTTGAGGTGCGACAACTTGCATCAGAACTGACTTTGATGCTTGAATGGTCTCTGAAAAACGCTGAGAGCAAAATATCAACGACACACTTCACACTCAAAGCAGTGGCTATGCTGTAAGAGGTCTCACCCAAGTGCTTGTGACTTTGCTTATGACAGAGACGTACGAATGTTCCCGCCTTCCATCTCATTGAAATGCTTGTAAGTATAGACCTTCGATAGAACAAGGGTCTATGTTGTAAGTCAGACAACTTAAGACCGCATTTTTGGCCATGATATCATTGTATAAGCAGTGCTAAAACTATTCCCTTGCACAGTTTTATTTTCATTTTTTAATTTTTTTTCTATTTTATTTTATTTTATTTTATTTTATTTTATTTTATTTTATTTTATATTATATTATATTAAATACAAGAATTGTCATTATATACGTTATATTGTTGTACTTTCTCGGTTTTCTTTGTTTCATTAAAGTTCCATTAGCTGTATCTTCTGGCGACTTTTCCGTTAGTGTTGATTGAAATGATCACTGGCTCATGTGAATAGCCTGTCAAATAACAGAGAATCGCATATATTCGGAAACATTACGTGCCCTACAACTAAATAACATGTGATTTTACAACGAAAATTTCAATTTTTGTCCGGACAGAAATACAAACTCTGTTGACACGCGGATTGCAACGTAGGCATTCTTCTGCACCTGCGCGAGCCATTTACAGCAATTTCAAAATAAATATTCATTACTTATGCCCGGTACTTACGTCGTAGTCCATTGTCTGAGCACGTTGCGTAGCCAGATGTCTGGCAATCCACGACGCAATGTTGTTTTGATCCCGCAATAAACGTGAACTTGTACAACTCGCGTGATCGCGGCGTCACCATATCTGCGTTCTCCCCAGCACGCTGAGCATGCCAGACGTCAACAAACGAGCTCGGAAGGGCAACACGTTTGAACAAAAATTAGCAGTTTTATGTGGCTATAACATCACTAATCATGTTTGTTTCTTCGTAAAACAACATTTTGCAACAAATATGAGCCTCCAACATGAAATTTTCCGAGGTAAAAAATGGTCAAAAGTTACAAATAATGGCCCTTTAAATATTTGGTAAAATTTATGGCGAGTCAGCTAGTTTGGTACCGGTGTAAACCTACTTATCGCGTTGCCCCTATTCGGAGTATCCTAAAACTTGACATCTGGTGACAGACAGCGATGGCGCACATAGAACTTACACGTACACATAAGCCACCCCTAATCACCGTTTATAAAATGTACAGAAATTGTGACTCCCGGTGAATCTCAGAGAAAGCTGCCGCTCGCAGGGTTCATTATTGCATTGTAATTGCGAAAGAACCAAGAGAGTAACTACTACGCTGGCCGTTGACAAACGAACAATAAAGTATACTTCGATATAAGGGTGTATTTCCGTTAGGTGAATTACAAATCCACATTGAGGAAATATAATATTGGCGTAGGTGGCGCTAACTAGAACCGGTATCCTAAAATGCCACCGTAGCGCGAGGCCGCGTAACAAGGAATATTTGGCTTAGATGAATGAAATTGATATTTATAGAATCGGATGTTCGTTATTTCTATCCCACAGTTCTTAGATGAATCGGTAACATCAGGTACATATATTTTCAACGTTCTTGAGAAAAAAACTTGTAAAGCTGTTCTCACGATGCGGCTTGTCATTTGAGCGCTACGAGACAAAGCCCTAGTTCAGATTCTTGTATTTCGAAGAGGAAGAAGAAGAGTTTTGGTCTGACAGGAAATTGAAGTGAAAACACAAACTGGAGCAATCATTTGATGCAGGGTAGCTTCACTCCGTTCCTGATATCGTTCTCGGTGATTTTGTATTGACTTGCCTTTAAGTCTGCCGGCTTTATAGATCTTCAGCAAACTCTATCGCGCTAATGGTGGTGTGAACGCAAAATGCGAGCCAATAACTACAGATTACGCTCGGGCTAGATACAGAATGAGGGTTCTATATGCAAAGTAAAAGACAAATGCCACAGGACAGGTGGGCTACAAGAGTCTATCCAGAACACAATTAAATCATAAGGAGAAGTTGACAACGTCGACCGTAAGTTTACACTTGATGCGAGACGGGAAGTACATGAATATTCCACGTTGAAAAAGAATCATTTGCATTTACCGAAACAAATCTCATCAATGTAGTTTGCATAAGCGAAAGCTAAGCTTCATCTCCTTCGCATCTTGCACTGAGAGCATCCAGGTATATCCAAAATCGGGATAAAGCTGTTTAAAAAGTAGTTTAAAGCAGTTTGGAAATGTATTGAGGAACTAAAATTTAGTAGCTCGGTACATAGTCCCTTTGTGGAGGAACTGTGCTGGATTGTGAGAACAGTGTGTTCGCCAGGCAGCTCTTTCAAGCTGCATGCGCCCTCACAGTTCAATAATGGCTATTAATCATGGGAAGATGCTGAGTCACAGCCTACCATAATAGTCACTCCAAGTGCACGAATCTATAATAAATGCATTCTTTAAGGGGACAGAGGATGGCAAAGAGGAAAGACGAGACGCGGAGAAATCTGAAGCGGATTTTTGTTCGCAACAATTCGGATGGGTTTATCCTTCCTTAATCCTTGTATATGACTCTGCTGTGCTACATTACGTTCACCTGTTACGATGGGCGGTGATTGCATGTCTATAGGTGTTGAGTGTGATGAGGCTTTCGCAAGGGGGCTTGTTTAAATTAACAGCGATAGTGTGCATGGGTTCTTTGTGTACCCGTTAGCATATACTTAAGTTTAAGTGAACCTTTCCCTGTTACGCATGTATTCAACATCTACTTGTGAAGTAGAAAGTGTAACACTTTTACAGAAGTTGCCTGGCATTTACAATCCGACATTTATTTGCCTCTGTTTTAACCAAAGTTCCACTGTTTAGTGGCGTCAAGAGACATTTTTACGTAACAGGTGATTGCATTCTAAGGCGTTATTAGTTGCCGGACACGACTGTTTCACTACGGGGATATTCGGGCATGATGGCATAGTTTCAGGAGAACCAGTAAAAACCGAAAGGAAAAACCGAAAGGGGCTTCTTAGCTATGAGCTATTTACTCTGGGATTCTCTGCCGAACGACATAAGACATGCTCCTAATATTATACAGTTTAAGGTTATGCTAAGAGAGTTTATCAAACTGAATTTCCCTTTGTGAACAACTTTGTTATCTTACATGTACTTCTGCCATTATTAACATTGTTGTATTTATTGAGCCCCGATGAAAATTACTCATTAAAAGTGTAAATAAATAAAATCCTCTAATAGGTCATTGAAAGGGAGCACGAATTTGGGTGCAAATGTAAAAATATCAAACTTGGGAAATTTATTGTTTTTTCTGCATTCTAAACCAAATTGAAGAAATGAAAGATAGCTCTGATATTGAAAAAACCTGTATAGGAAAATATTCTTTTCTCCATAACAAAACTTTTTCTTATGAAAACTAAATTTTGTGATGGAGTGGACGGCCCTTTACATCGAGGTCAAAGGGCAAGGAGCAGTAACTTGGATGAGTTCTTTTCACTATTTTGTGTTTTTTAATGTCAACTATACAGTTTCTTGTTCTACTCCCAAAAGCATGTTGAGATATCATTGTTGAGCTTGTCAATTCAGTCTGCACCGTGTGCAGTCGGCATTGTAATTGTTGACAAGTGAATTCAGGTCCGGACTACCAAAGTGCATTTTAAACGTAGGGTATAGTTGTGCTGTGTTGACAAGCCAAATAGGAGATGCTTCGACATGCTCTAGAAGTAGAACAAGAACTTGCAACTGACACACAAAACAAAAACTGTGAAAAGGTCATCGATAGTTACAGCTACTAGCCCTTTAAGGATCAACTGTTTTATTAAATGTAAACTAGTTCCAAGTGAAGAATTAAGGGATGATAGGGGAATGTGTAGTAAAAACAGTGAAGATCCAAAACAATTCATTTTGTCCGATCATTCAACTGCATCCGATAAACACTGAGAATGTTTTGGTGAAAAAATCAATTGCCAAAATTCAGCCATTAACAGAGTTTGTGGAGCTAAGAAATAATTCATGTCTTTGTTTGGGAATAAGTTTTCTCAAATTTCCGATATGTGTAAGAACTATACTCTATCAAGTGTATTTATAGTGTTCTGTCAATATCTTCTGAGCCAATCGTTTTTTTTCCTTTTACTTGATGGAGCACATCTCTTACTTTCCCGTAGAGGGTTAATGATGTACATTGTACTTCAACTCTGTTGATAGATGAGGGGGGTGATTATACGTTGACGGAACAAAATAGGAATTCGCCGCGGTCTTGTGTGCTGACTTGTGACTGACGCTTTAAGCGAACACATTGCAAGAGTCGTATAAACACCAGAAATTCAAGTTTAAAAAGCAATTTGACTGATGCTCTTGTTTAAAAAGCAATTTGACTGATGCTCTTTAGAATGGTGAACTTGATGCAAACATAAAATTGTTATTGGGTTACAGTTCCTGGACTCCGATGTCTTTGACATGTAGGGGGGACTGGTGTGTCCGTGATGATGGTTTCTGAAAAGATGAGTATTCCATTCGAAATTGGAAAAAATGAACAACAGAAAAGGAACCTTGATGATAACATAATTAAGCTCCTTGTGAAGTGCAAATCGGAGACATCTTTAATTACCGAACAGCTAACATTTTCTAGAATTTTATGGTAAACTACAGCGATGCTTCGCAACCTCGTAGCAAGCAGGTCAAGGTCAGTCTGCGACCATGCATGCGTAACTCTGCCACGGTACACGGTGTTAAATTACAAAACATACCCGATCGTGGCGAACACCAAACGTGACCGAGGTCGTGTGACCGCTTGTATCAGATATTATCTCAACATTCCTAAACGGCTGGTAGAAGTTCCGTCAGTCTGAAATCTGTACATCGCACTCCCGGTAGACCTTCAGTTCTTCATACTAATGAGTTAGATCAGCATTGTTTCACGTGTTCGATAATCTTGTTATGTGAAGGAAATTTGGTATCTTTCCATATCACATTTTGTAATAATAATATAGCAGTTGAATAATCATACGCAATTTTGTGATTATACCTATATCTATGTATATATTATATATATATTATATATATATAATATATATATATATATATATATATATATATATATATATATATATATATATATTTACATTTGACATACACGCGCATGTGTCATCGATTTTATAGTCAAGGGTCTTACTTAGCTTTCTCAACTCTTGTTCTTAATATGAACTTCCATGAAAAAGTTTTTTTTCGTCGTTAGTCTTTCCAAACTGTTCTTGATGGAGGACAGTACGGTAAACTCCATTTATGTTTTGAATGGCAAGTTGGTTAAATTCTTGACAACAGAGTACCTTCCAACGAGATGACGTAAACTTGAACAATCGGGAACTCAGTTTGCCGATGACGTCACAGGTTGACAGCCGACACCAGTTTTCGTCGCTTGGGCGTCCAAATCACTTACACGGAGCAACTGAAATGCTGAAGGTTACCTGTGAGTATCTAGTGGCACCTAGCTGCGTTGTCCATATCACCTCAGCGATTTAGCTGTTGCCAAACATTCCCAGTGGCTTAAGGAAAGATTAAGAAAATATCTAATATGATTTCCTTCCTCCTCTGTTTCGAATTAATGTTATGGGATTAGTTGTCGTTATCGATCGGCGCTAATCATCCGGAGTCACGTGACTACCCCTCCCAGTTCTAAATTTGTGTTCTGAGTTAGCATGGTTGAAAAGCTTTGTATAGGAGTGCAAAACAAAGCAGTTACATTTCAAAAAGTTTTAACTTAGTCAATACAGAAATTTGTTCTTTTGATTTTGTTTTCAAGATCGTTAAAACTCACACCTCTATCAATATGAGTCTGAAAACAAATTAGCGAGGCGCCCATATTGAGCAAGTAGTTTTCTCATAATTGTCAAAACGTCTTTGAATATCAGGTAGTCTTTGCCACAGGCGCTCCTTAGTTGGGTAGTCTGCTAAGTGGATCGATTTTCGGATCGATCTATTGATCCCGTAGTCGATATGCCCGCCACTGCAACCTAAATACTCACAAGGTGTGCAACACAGTCACTCAAAAACACACCACCCGATTTGTAAGCTGGCCATGCGCTCGCACAAAACATTCAGAACTACACTCCCATATACCTAGTTGGATCACAAATTTAACCATCTCGTCGAAAATCACGCCGATGAATGTGTTGCTCGCATCATCTTGAAGAAATCGGCCGTGTTTTGAGACCAAGCGCAGTGAAATGTGGCCTGCAGAATGATTCTACCATATGATGTAATTTTTTCCACTACTGATTGGCTAATCAACGGCCAAAACAAAGGTCATGGCAAAACGTCACTGGTGTAGTATAGTTGAACCAATCAGCAGTGGAAAAAATGACGTCATATGGTAGAATCGTTCTGCAGGCCACATTTCACCGCTCGGTCACAAAACACGGCCGATTTCTTCAAGATGACGCGAGTAACACATTCATCGGCGTGATTTTTGAGGAGATGGTTAAATTTGTGATCCAACTAGGTATATGGGAGTGTAGTTCTGAATGTTTTGTGCGAGCGCACGGCCAGTTTACAAATCGGGTGGTGTGTTTTTTGAGTGACTGTGTTGCACACCTTGTGAGTATTTAGGTTGCAGTGGCGGGCATATCGACTACGGGATCAATAGATCGATCCGAAAATCGATCCACTTAGCAGACTACCCAACTAAGGAGCGCCTGTGGTCTTTGCCCATCCATAAGAACTGTCGTCTGAGCTCAAGATTTATATTTTATCAGCTGAGATTCCTTTGTTTTTAAAGCCCCAGTGCTGCTAACTTTCGATGGGTTTTTTCATTATTTTTATTTTATAAATCAATTGCAACTTCTTATTCTACTCCCCAAAGAATGTTGAAACACCCACTATTTAGCTTGTCAACTTAGCGTCTATATGTGTAAAATGCATTGTTATTGCTTACATTTGAATTCTAGTCCGGACCAGAAGTCAGTTTTCAACAATTACAATGCAGTTTACAACCATAGGGGCTGAGTTGACAAGCTGGATACTGTGTATATCAACATTCTTTGGGAGAAGAACAAGGAATTATGGTTCACATTCAAAATAAAAATGGTGAAATTATCATCAAAAGTTAGCAGCACTGGGGCTTTAAGAATTAATTCTCCGAGTCGTTCAGCGATGTCAATCCGCCAGGTCCACCCAGGCTTTCTGCCACGCTTCTCTCTGTTTGTAAGCCCCCTGCGTCACACTTCTCAGAGTTCCTAATATTTGCACCGGCGCACTCATCCGTACCGTGACATTCCACTTGTTCGAAATCACGATTTACAACAGCCTCCGCAAACTGATACGACTATGATATGGCTGTGCGCTGTTTGTTCAATTTGAACTCGCCCTCCACGGTGTCGACGTTGAAGTGCTTAAGGTCAGAAGTTAAACCCTAACCAAACACATTTTTACAATACTTCTTGTAGTTGACCGTCAACGTCGATGTTGGCAATACATGCGTAGATATTTGTTTGTGTTTTTTGTTAAGTACGCTTCGCTGGACATGTGGTGGCGCTGTGCGAGTGCTCTCGCGTCATCAAGCTTCAGTTTCCCCATTCATATTTCATAAGTCTGTGTCACTTACCAATGCATCACTTTCTCATCTGAGAAGATGTCTTCCTTCATGGATTTGCGCAAACTCAGACCAACGCGCTGATGTGTCCCTCTTTTTGAAGGACGATATCGCATCTTCGCATCGGCAATTAGTGTATAAAATGATCAAACTCGCTTTGGTCCAGGCTTTGCACATTTTATCGGTTTGAAATCAGTAATTTAGTAAATGCGTTGAAATACTGCCTTTAATTACCGATAATTGAGAACTGTACTGTACACCTTTATGACAAGTCATATAACCTAGTGTTGTTGCTACCAGTAAAACCCCAGTAATTATTTTGTATCTTACACAAGGTTGTATATTTTGAATGACATGCATTTATATAAGAAGAATTGTAATGTTGTGTTGTGTTGTGTTGTTTCTTATGGTTTTGTTTGGTGTGATGGTGATATTAGAATTAATAGCACTTACTACAGCATCGTCACTAGGGGCCCCGGGGCTAACATCATCTAGTTCTACACATCTCTCGTGCACACATTCTTATAAGTAGACACAATGCCTATAAATGAATTTATCATAGTTTAATGTAACACGCCGAAGACAGACTCCTCCAAAGTCCGATACTAGATCCAAAAAACTCTTTGTGAAGATTTCAATTCTGCATTGACTGACGTTAACATACACCTGTTGTGTACTGAGTGCTGGCCCTCATTTTTGTGGTCACGTCCCCTCTCATTCAAAACGCCCCGTGCTATTGTGTGTTTGACTGCCGCTCCCTTTTAACAGCCCAGGTAATACTGCTATTTGCTTTTGTCAGTCCATTCTTTTCACATTTCTTTCATATAAATGATTCAGTTCTCGAAGGCTCCGGCAGAAAACACGCCAATAAATTACAGACGCGTTAATCCCCCGATAAACTGAAATGAAGTCAGGCCACTTTGTTCTCGCCTGACCTACGACCAGAAGGCGCGAGAAAAAATGTCGGTTGGTCAAATTTTTGGCGTAAATACCAGACTTTTTTGTTGACTGCTACAACAATAAATAGTCACCTCGATCAATATTTGGACAATAAAGGTGGCTCGCTGTTAACTGTTGCTCAATCCCGATGGGACCACCTGTCAACCACTGGCCGATAGAGGGTGCGACTACAGCACATACTTTTTCCACAACAAAAACAAGACCTGAGCTTCATCGTTTTGTGTTCGCACTGTCCTCGCAGGGATCCAATTCATCGGGCACTCAAGGTTACGTAGATCCGCATTCAGGCGTACTTAGCTCCGACGTTTGAACTCTTGTTCAGTACACAGGTTAGTGCGCACTCACTCGCTCGCTCACGCACGCACGCTGCAGTGTTAGACTTTAGTACCCGGTATCGAACGGTGGCCGGTTCGATACACCTGTCCCAGTGTAAGCTCTGCCGGTTGCTTGGTTGCAGCAGAGCGGACGCCATAATAACAATCGCCAGTACGACAAAGAGGAAGCGGTTTACCTGCCGCTCTGAGAGACTAAACACAAGTCCTGTTTCGAGAATTTAATAACAGACAGACAAGTGGATCTGGCGGAACGACCAACGGACTGGAGGATAGTTTGGAAGCCCTTAAGTTGATACAACAATTGAGTTTATTGGTTACCGATCACATGGATTATTGCTCGGCCGGCATGTTGAGTCGGTCCCTGACACCGTGACACTAACACGACGACGCGCTAAGTCGAGGAGATTTGGACGAGGTTCTGAATAGTGTTTGTTTTGAGGAAAACACCGAGGAAAAAGGCCAAGAAGTGCCCTTACACTTCAAAAGAGAACTTCTGGTTAACCCGATTACGTGGGCCCTCGACAGAGACACCTTCTTGACGAGCTAAGAACTCACGCCAATAAAAGCCAGCCATCGAACTCGTTGGGTCAACGGCTCGGGACAGCAGATGTTCCGTTATTAGGGTAGATTGAGTCGTTCGGCTGTAAACAGAAAGTCGCTGCCTTTTCCGTCGTCATGGCGACAGCAGCATTTAGGTTTTGACCGTGAGAGACAGCCCATTAGGACAGCGTGCCAGACTGGTACTGCCTTGACTACGGGACACTTTTAAACCCCCCGACCAACACCAGACTCTCACGTTACACACATCGTTGTTGAGTGACTATACCCCCAGTGAGAGAGAGATTAATTTTAAATCGCTGGGAGATACTGGTAGACGGGGAGGTTTTTGTGTGCGGTGAATTCCATCTCGTTGGACAGTTGAAGCGTAGCATGTCAGTCGACGTGTGCCGCAGTTTGCCCAGCCAGCCAGGAGTACAGGTCTCCGCCGGGTTCTCACCGTTGTGGCAAATGCAATACGCGCCGAAGTTATCGCTTTTTAACCCGTCCGACTTGTCCAAGGGGACGCCCAAGAAGCGACTCAAGATACCGACAGGTCCCGGCAAGGACAAATTTTCCTTTCTTGAAAGGGTAGTCGAGGAAGATGAAGAGGAAAAATCGCCGGAGCCCCTCCCTCCATTGGACGGCTTGAGGGGGGCTATTGGACGGGCGAGAATCAGTAGGGGTATCATGTACTCTGTGCCGACGAAAGAAGGAAACGTTTCGATCCAAAACAAGTACAATCCCGATATATCAGGTTTATTCAGAAGAACATCAATAAGTTCGGACAGAGCCAGGCCAGCCAAGAAACGCCCGAAGTCTATTGGCAGCACAAGCCTTCCGGAACTTTCGGTCACACGGAGTTATTTGAACAGTTGTGGCGTCCCGAGCCAGGCTTATGGACACGTTCCAAATCTCAGACAGAACGGGCTGAGGCTGAAGCGAGACGTCAGACTCCGGAGAAGCTGCCTGCAAGTTCAGCCCGAAGTCAAGGAATTGCTGGACAGTTTCGCCAGGTGCGAGCCTTACAGGGAACCGGTGGAATCGGACGAGCAGTTCAAGATCGTGGAACGGGCCCGGGAGATCAAATCTGCCGACTGCAGCAGGAAGAGTGCGATCCCTCAAGAGCTCCAACGGGAGAAGTCGTTCATAACGGACGATAAACTTGACATGGTTTGGACGTGGCTGAACACGGAAGATGAGGAGGAGAAGAAGAAGCGAGAGGAGGAGGACGAGTCTTGGATGTACGAGTAGTTTGGAGTTTGTGGAATCAGATATATTATCTGGGAGAGAGTTTTTCTGAAAGATTTCGGCCACCTAGGAATGACAACTTAGACGATAAGTACAACCATCAAAGCGTCCATATCAAAGCTGTAGAGTACATTCACACCGCCCTGACGATAAATATTTCGATCCTGTCTTTTCCGAACTAGCGAAGGTCAAGTACGCATATCAAGGCCGGATAAGGTTCCTTCGTCGATCATGATTGCAGTTGCCCTGCGCAGTCTCTACTACAATTCCGTCGTGCCTTAATAACGGCCCCTGCTGTAACTTCCACGTTTATCGGTGTCCTTGTGGAGAGCCGCTTACAAGCAATCAAGGTTTGATTGGAGCTGTCTGTCGTCCATAGCAGGGTCGATTGATGTGTTATTGCGATATTTTGTTACTTAAGAGCTCAGAAAATGTCAATTTGTCCATTTTCAGAAACTTACATTATCAAAAACGGATAAAATTCTCCATCCTTGGCGCCTTCATCTGCTTGAGTCCCTATCGCCATGGCAACTGGGACGTGAAAAATTTCCCACCGTTCGCTTGTTCTCGGATTGGTCGACCCGCGCTTCACAATCGTGACCATGAGTTAAATTTCCGCCTTTCGTTGAAATGAGAGAACATTTGTCTGGAATTCGCTCGTAAAACCGTAAAAGTTTTAATCACTTATTTGCTTGCTGGCTCAAACTGAATGACTTCGTGACCAGGGGCTTGTGTTTACTGTTTGATCATATGTAATCTGACCGAAAATGTGTTTGGTTGTTCTCATTAAGTGTCTCAGATCAAGATAGGCGGGAATTCGAATCGCTGGGTCGAAGCGAAATCTGAGTAACTTCAACCGGTCGAAAGTTTCACGGATCGTTCAGTTGGGTGTATGACTCATCACTTTGCGAATTTCAGAATCCGCAAACCAAAATCGGAGTCCGTGACACCAGACTGGGTCGTTTCAGTTTACCTCCTCAAATAGTTGACAAGTGTAATCGAGATTTTCTGTGCAATCGTTCGAAATTAAAAACAGCGACTTTCGATATAACTATAAAAAAATCATGAAATAAGTTAAAGACCCTACTGTATGCATTGCTGTTAGTGCCAAAACTATGAAGAGATTGCGGCAGACTCGTTGAGAAAGGTCAGATACCAAGGGGGTCGTTTTCTCGTCCACAATGACATCGTTTATCATTAGAAAATTTTAAGAGCGTATTTAAATAAGCTAATGTACATCTTACACTGCCCCTGCGTGCTCGCATGTTCAAGTTTTATTGAGCCATAACATTTGTGCAATTGTCTTCGAGGGCTTTTTTTCAAACACTCAAGTGTTTGTGTTGCGTTATAGGCATTGCAGAGAATGAATATTTATTCCGAACAAACACTCATCTAACGATGATGACGTCGGTCCATGTGTGAGGAGTGGGGGTCAGAGGTCGACGCTAATGTTGTGTTATTCAGATGTAGTTCCAGTATTGGGAACTTGCTGTCACAGAATGTAAAAGTCGGGATTTTTTTATAGTCTTCTTACGCAAAGCTATTTCAACTCTCACCTAGGCTGTAAAATAATCACTCTCAGTCGATTCGGAAGACGACGACCTGGTGAGTCACGGTTGCTTAGCAACCAGCCTCACGTCCACTGATGATCAGCGCGTGGTTGAGTGGAATCTTCAAGACAGTAAAGTCTTGTGTCATTCAGTCAAGTCAACAAAAACACTTATTCATAGTTGATGCCTTGTATATTTCTGAATCAAGTCCCCAAGTCGATTTCTACCGATGTCACTACAATTAACAACATTCTATTTTCAAATTGCTACTCTTAGTGGGCAAGACCACGCTAGTGTTAAACTTATCCATCAGTCAGCACCGTCGTCACCATTCCATCCCTTTTCTAACCATCAGCTGATCAGATATCTGGGAGGAATGGTCTGAATATGACCATGCAATTCCCCATGGTTTGCAAGGCATGCAAAATTGATTTGTTTCCAAAATGTGACATGTTGTCAGCTGCCCGCGCCGCTGTCACTATTTATTGCTACTACACAAAGACTTCGTTTTTTGCGCAAGTTTGTCAGTGTTTTGGCAAAGTTTATTTCGCCTCAGCCACAGATCCGATGCTCGATCCCTAGGAATGGCGAATATTTGGCTGAATAGGAAGTTTTGATGTCTAAATCCAACTTAAGGCAAAGAAAACAGAGGATAAGCGATAAACACGCGATGACGACAGAATAGAGAAGTCTTACTCTTCAAAAACACACCACAGCAGATTAATTTATCCAAGCTCTACATTTTGTAAATACTCCAGGACAGCGCTATTCTTGTACTATAACAACTAAAAGGACTTATTTAATAATTCAGTTTTGTACCCGATTATTTGCCGTTCATTTGTGGAATGTAAGTAGTTCTCCAATAAAAGCTGTATTATGTACTTGCTCTCATGTATTATAAAAGGTATTTTTTTTTACTCTCGCTATTAATCATGTATGTGACTCACTGTATTTCTTTGTTAGACTTAAGTCTGTGGTTCCGTGTGCCGCGTCGTCTCAGAGATGCTGTACCTGCATGTTTACCTGGGGACCAAACTAATCAAAAATTAAACGCTTTTTGAGATACCCCTCAATTATTTGATACCCCTCAATTATTTAATTTCCAAAGTTGTCCCCTGGTTTGTATGTCGTGGCTGCATGATCCTTGAATTTGCTTGGCGCACTTTAACTTGGACTAGGGGGCGTATATTACTGTCGTGAAGTGCTTGTTTGCGGAGTCCTCGACATCCCAACACCGTTGTCCCGTTGCAGATCAGTTTATTTGGTATTTCTGATGGGAGACCATGACAATCGACTAGGCCGCACGGAGTCTAAAGCTGTTTATGTAATTACACTATGAATTTCACGCACTCTTTCCCGTTTCCAAGTTCGGGTCACTAGCTCTTGGCGTAGAAACATTCCACAGCCAAGCATAGGTACAATTCATACAGGCCGGTGTCCAGTTAGATCTTTAACAATTGGTCTTTACTGACAACAGGGTAGAGTGTGTGAACTATTTGTTCTTGACTCGGTCCGGTCGTACACTTCCTCAAGAAATCGATTTCTGAGTTTAAAAGGCTTCCCACATGACATACCTAGAAAGTAACATGATTGTCCCGCCTAATTTCATATTGTTTCGTCATATCAGAGAAATTAATCAGCACGTGTTTTTTGTTTGTTTGTTTATTTGGTTTTTTTCCGCAACACCATCATGGCCGCTGTTTAAGCTGATGTCCCTAAGGTACCACTCTACGTGCCAGTTTTGACCTTCGGGCATCATGAGGTCTTCCACGTGATCCCTGGGAAACTATAGCAAGAATATCACCTTAGCGACGAACCCCGTCCCAAAGATTAAACCATTGAACAATACTCTACACCTTTATATTGATGATTGGCGAATTCCTATTTCGAACACTTTATTTTCATCAGTAGTGAAGAAAAATTGCTTTGAAATACCGAGAGATCCAAGCAAGATCCTCTCTCGCTGGATAAAAACACAACAGCATAGGTCACTTCTTTCGTCAAGAGGCAAAATTTTGTCGATGTATGTCGAAAATGTCTTCAAAAACCGAGAAAAATTGAAGAACGTGACGCTACCGTCAACAAAATATCCTGGGAGGGAACGTAATAAGGTCCATAGATACAACCACGGAGAAACATACACGTCGAACTCAGTCGCTGTAAAAAGCTTACCATTAGTTTGAGTTGTTTTGATACGTGTAGTAACACTAGTTAAATAGCGATTTTCTGTAGCCTAGGCGAATTTGAAATGCCCTGACCATATCGTAATCTTTTGTTTATGACCAGCCTGACAAAACTTAATGAAACATAACACTCGACTGCCGCGTGCTCAATCTAAACATTTCACGCTCTGCAGAAATGGAATGCCGCTGTTTCTTGTCTCCAGTTTCATGTATTTTGATCTGAAGCACTAGGTGAGCTACATTGTATGAATCTAATGTCTTACACACCACCAAATTGAAAGGCTTGACACTTTTGCTCAGACTTTCTTGAGTTATAATCTAAACAATTAACTTTCGAAATCAAGAAATAAAAAATCAGGGGTCAGTGTACAAAATTTGGCACTACCTGTAGAGACAAATATTTCCTGGCGCTTTAAATTCAAAATGGCAGTCGTCCCTGTTTTAATTCTATGGGAAAACATTCGATTTTCGATTTTCACAAAAATAATCCATTGAAAACTTAATTTACTCCATGAAATTTAAAATTATTCCCCACAAGTGGTAGACTAAGAAAGCATTGTAAAGGTTTGAGAATTAGAAAATCTGCCCCAAGGTGCATTCTACCTTATACAGGAGTGTCGCAGCTCGCCGCAAATCCTCAAATCGACCAATTGGCGCGGCTTTTATGGGATTCATGTCACGTTACCCGTGTTTTGAAAACAGACAGGTGTTTCATTGTCGATTTCATTCTATGTACAGTGGGTCTCGCTCTGTGTTTTCTGTCTGCGATGTAACACCGGGCTGCGAGTATTACCCACAGGAATTGCCTTTCACTCTCCCGAAGTCAAACACGCCGACTGCCTTCTAAGTGCGCCCCAGGCCGCTCACTCAGTGGAATCAGCGACCCTTTTACCGAAGGTGCCCTGGGATATGCTCTTAAGGATCCGTTACGCTTTATTGAAGTGTGAAAAAACATCCATCTACCTAACCAGTTCGAGTCATATTTAAAGTGCTCGGGGCGATTTCCCCGTGTCAGCAACGATATACTTTGTATTTTTCGGAGTCAGACAGCACCTAGGTTGCAAGTGTATGGACGCATGATACAGCATCAAACAAGATGACCTTGACTTAAAGGGGCGCTGCACCCAACACTGGCTATTTTGCCCAAAAATCACTTTTTTGCAAATATTCATAATTTTAATTAATTAATTAATTAATTAATTAATTAATTAATTTGTTACCCCAAGATTAACATATTGGTTGGGTTCACCTAATAGCTTGTCAGCGGTCGTAAATTGCATTATAAAGAAGTATTAATTTAGGCAAATGTAGCAAATCACCCCGATTTCTTGGTACCGTACTAAACTCTAGATGCTCTGCTTTTTGGAATAGTATGAGAGGGTTTCCTTGTCATCTTAGATGGGAAATATACCTTTGGAAAAAGACTGTGTTGGCAACGTGCAGCTCCACCTACACGCAAATACATCAGGCTGAGATGTGAGCGATTATGCAAGAATCCCTATCAATGTTTGATGTTGTTTACAAATGTCAAATACCGCTATGAATATTTAAAGAGTCAATATTTGAGATTGAGGTCTATACAAATCACCTTCATGGCAAACTAACAGCTAGTCTCTCCTTGGATTTTTTGTTTTTTATTTGTATTTTTTTTTTTTTTTTTTTTTTTTTTTTTTTTGCTCCGTCCTACAGAGGGGACCTTACAGAGATTTCACTTGAAAACAAAGATTAAAACCATCTTTATTCGAAGTCTTGTATTCACTCATACTTAAATGCAAGGCTCACTTTTATTCACGGATGGAAAATATACCTGTTTACCCCTAATTCTGTGTAAACTGGTCCACTATCACTATTGATAAACGACAGGTTTTGGCCAAACCATGAAGGTGAAAAGGTCAAAAGTGCAGCGAGGCGCTGTCACCAATGATGGCGTCGTCACTGCGTAAAGTACTCGGGGTAAAAGGACCAACCTGTAACTAGGAATACACCGATCAACACTGCGGATGACTATGATTAACTTGACACACGGTATTAACCGGACAATAGAATTCCTGCAGTGCCACGGCGTGCATTCCGTGATTGATTTAGAACGCCATGACGAGGCAATTTCCAAAGTAGTTACCATATTGGGAATCATTTGTCCAATCACAGAACTCAGAGACTACATGTACATTTCAGCTGTCGTTTTGTTACCGGTCATTGGATCTGAAGAATGCTTATGCTGCATTCACAAAAGCATCATGAGAGGGGATTCTAGATAATTTCTGTCAATTTTTAAAGTACCCCCTTACAACCTCAAAAATATTTCAAGTACCCCCTTCTAGCTCTAAATAATTTTGAAGTCCCCTTTCCAAGTTTAAATATATATCTTCTGTCCATAGAGGCGGTGCCAGACTACACATTTAAATGTTAAGCTCTTGACAAAACACTTTCATAAAAATTAACATGCTGGATGACGTCGTGTAAATGACACATATTCACTGGGTATATTTGGGTAAAAGAGCATGTCTTATTCGTCTCTGACCTGTCACTGCACTCTGCTCCTCAAAAAAATAACCTGTCTCGAGACCATAGCAGAGAGCTGTATCGGGTGACTCGGGCTACGGGGGCGAATTATGTTCAGTTACTGCCTAAAAGCCAATCAATATCTGCATACTGTTCCGAGTAAAATTACTCTGTTTTCCATCGCGGATGTACAGAGAGGGAGTCCAGCATCGTCTGTCAGAACCAACAGTAAATTTGTAATCAGTCTGGCAAATGTACACACTTTTCTTCATGTCTCTGCTGGAAAATACTACAAATTCTCGTTTGTAGTCTGTTAGAGTGACCTTTCCAAACATTCTGCACTGTATGAGAGGTTCACTGTAAATATCTAGATCACAACGTCCTTACAACGTTCCTTTTTGTTCAACATTGACCAATTAGCCAAAGTAAGTAAATTCTTTGTTTTGCGTCCGCGCGCGCCTAGGTTTTTGGAGATTTTTCGGAAAAAAAACACAAACTTTCCTTTTTAAATTTCGCCGTTGGTGGCGCTATTTTGTCGCAAAAACAAGTCGTGGCTTTTAATTTTGCGACGAAACACTCCTTTACGGCAGTCAGATTTCACTAAATGAACCATGTGGTGACGTAAACCAGTACTCTCTACACATTTACACCTGTCAATACTCTCAGCCTCACACTGGGGCCTCACGTTCTGGCTGTCTGTTTTGGTTTTGCCTGTTGTGGCTTTGTCGTCACGATAAAAAATGGATGAAAGCAGGGAAATAATCGAAGTTAAAAAACAGGAAACCTTTGCACGGCAACTTGAAGGTATGGTCATTGTGAGCAATCGGGACTTGAACAGAGAGAGATTCAGTCGGCCGATTGGACTTGGGTACCACGACTCAGAGAGTATGGCAGACGGAAAAATCGGAAAGTGTTGAGGTCTATCCTAGTTAATTGGTCTTTTAGGTTTGCCAAAAATTTGGTTAATTCGTCCCTTTTAACTTGAAACAAAAAATAAACCAGTGACCAGTCCTGTAAACGAAAGGCCTTTACGTAATTTTTTGTTCTCTAATCAGTTTGGGTATGGGAAAGTATATTAGAATCCCTCTGTGAAAGTTCAAACTTGTAGTAGGCGGTCGTAGCTGCTCTTGAAGGAGGTCACACTTTCTGCATTCATGACATTGGCTGGTAATTTATTCCAGGTCCACAACTCTTGCTGAAAAAAGTACTTTCTTGTGTTAAGTCGAACGGTTAGTTTATGAAGTTTGGGACTGTGTCCTCAAGTTCTCAAGTCGGCTGGTAACTCAAGTGAAAGGTTACAGTGGTCATAGCCTGTGATAACTAATTCTAGAGTTGAATCATGTCGCCGTGAATTCTTCTTTGTTCAAGTGCTATTAAACCAAGCTGTTTAAGTCTATTTTGATAATTGTAGTGTTGGAGTTTAGGTATTATTTGCCGTGCTAAGATTTTTATGTCCTTTTGTAGCCATGGTGACCAAGCCTGTACTGCATGCTCGAGCTGTGGTCTCACAAGTTGCTTGTAAAGACGAAGAATGACATTTTTTTTATTTGATCGACAATGATCATTTGATGAGATCAACTTTCTGTTTGCTTTTTTGCAAACTTATCACATTTGCTTGAAAGTTTTAAGGTAGAATGAAATAGATCATTTTCTTCAGTTGTACGTCCCAGTGAAATATTGTTCATTGAGTATTTATTGAAGGGGTTGTTGTAGCCAATATGCGTCCGCTAGTGTTCACTCATTTTTTGTAGCTTGTCCAAATCAGCTTGTAGAATTTCAGGATCACTACAATTTCGCAAGGGATGATATGTCTTGGTATTGTCAGTAAAAATTTGAGTTCAGAACTAATTTCATCGCCAGTATGCTTGATGTAGATTAGAAAGAGTATTGGTCCAAGAACTGAACCCTTTTGGACACCACTTGTGACGTATTCTCCATTCAGATGATGCTCCATTTATGACTACTCGATGTTTTGTATTTGTCAATCATGCTTTGACCCACTGTAGAATATTTGCATTTATGCCATGATACTTCATCTTTTCAATCAATCTGGGGTGTGGTACTTTGAAAGTGCAAGGAATATAGATGTGAAGCTTCCACCTAAATTTGGGTCTGATGAGTCTGTGTGTGGAGACTGACAATTGCGAAATGCTTTCTTTTATTTGATGGAAAGGAAAGGTGCTGGTTTTACGGATGGTCCCGAGGAAGCTACAGGGAATACTTTTGTCAATTATATCATCAATTTCTTCTTCTCTCTGATGCCCCGTCTTTCTAAAATTGAATGCAGAGGCTACAAGTTACCATTTCTGTTTGGTGTTTTCTTTCAAAACAGACACCTTTCAGCAAAACTATGACATTCCATCAGAGCATAGGCATTACAAGAAACTTGAAAAAAACGTACAAGAACTTGAGGACAAAAGACTGCTACTGTATACTGTTATAGTGTACCCATTCCTCAAACTGTCAAGGCTGTCAAGTTGCTGTGCAATGGTATTGACATGTGGACACTTTGAATGCACAAGAAAGAAATCTAAAACTAATAAGAGAAAAGCAAACGTCAAAGAATGACTGTTTATTTTGATCCATTTGTTATGAAAATGCATACAGTGATCATACAGTGTGTCACACTGTGACAGGAGTATTCATGTGGTTTGAGAAAAATTGTCCAATAAAGGCAAACAGATTTTGTGTTAAATTTTCTGTGTGTGTTTTTTAGCCGCTTACCCGCGTACCTTTTAGGATTTTGAGTGGACGCAAAACAAAGAATTTACTTACTTTGGCCAATTATGATAATCACAACCAGTACCATTAATTTTTACAAGTCCCCCCTTTCAGACCTACAATATTTACAAGTCAATTTTTACGTACCCTCATTTAATTGTTTTCAAGTCCCCCTAAAATCTCCTACACCCCTCCTTAGGTGTTTGCAAGCGCATCCTTACCGATTCTTGTCGTTGTCTATTTTTAAGTTCAAAATTTTTGACATTAGTCTCTTATAGGAGCATCAGAAATCTATTTCCCTCGGTTTGCCATCAGGAAGATACACTGACGGAGCCCGCTATCCAGTCCGGTCAGTAAGCAAGCGTAACTATTGAGATAGAACATGCTTCGGAAGAGATAATCCAACTCTCAAATTTTCACAATACTCTTTTTGTTTACGCTTGTTGGGGCTCATTTTGAAGCACTTTGAATGAGTAAAGTTTTCACCGTCTTAGATTTGTAACAATCGAAAATTTATTGCGGGATGGCGGCCATTTTGAATTTCAAATATTGCTCGATGCTGGGTGATTCGTTTCTCCAGCACCAACGTTTGACCCCTGATTTGTATTCTTGATTTTGTACAAGTATTGTTGAAAGTTTCATCAGGAACAGTTTGAGAAAAGGTTTAAGTCTATCAGAAAAAGTCAAGACCGAGTATTAAAAAGTTCTTGTGTACTTGCAATAAAAACAGTACATGGAGCGACAGACATACGGCACAACGGCGGATAAGGTTTTCCTTGTATGTAAAGACGACGCGTGACTTCTGATGTCAAATGATGTGAAACCACAGATTGCAGACGACCTGGTTTCGCAATTCGACCTCGTTTTACAGCTTTACGCATCTGGTCCGTGTTTTCTGTCATAAGTTTAATCTTCGTGGAGTACTGTCCGCCGTCTGGTATCTGCATCAATGAAAGCCAACACTGGAAGGGGGGCAGGCGGTTCTGTGTCAAGTAGAGATAAGAGACCGTGCGTGATGGACCGTGACTATTATTATTTGTGGTTTCGAAGCGTGAACCGGGTCAAAGTGACCTATATTCACAGGCCGAGTTAGTGAACTACATTTCCACATCACTGTGAATTGGCGGAGCAAAAACATCTGTGCCGTAGTTTTTTTTGTTTTTTGTTTTTTGTATTTTTTTTGGGGGGGGGTGTTTGTTTTTCCTTTTTCTTTTCTTAATCTTCTTCTTGAGTGTTCAATCCATTGAAACACAAATCACAACTACACAGTTTAATCGCCAAAATAAATGTTTTGGAAATAAAAAGTCATGACACATCAAGCTCCTGTAATTTTCTTTTTTCATTTAAATTAAAGGACTTTCATAAATAAATCTGGTTTCACTCTTGATATAGTATACTGAAAGGTAGGAATGGGTGTTGTATCTTGCCCTGGGTGAGTTTCGTGCGATGTATGTTTTAGGCTGAAATATATATTCTCTCTCTCTCTCTCTCTCTCTCTCTCTCTCTCTCTCTCTCTCTCTCTCTCTCTCTCCTCTCTCTCTCTCTTCTCTCTCTCTCTCTCTCTCTCTCTCTCTCTCTCTCTCTCTCTCTCATGGTTCTACTTCGTCAAATTTCATGCATTAGGTGACGGGAAATGCGGATTCAATAGATTTGCATCACATGCATTCTAAAATTAGAAAATATCAAAAATATTATCATATCACATAGCATTTTGGGCCGGAAGGGTTTTAGCAATAACCTTAATACAGGAATCACTGTGTAGAAATTCCCTTAATATTTATTTGTCGTGCATATGCACTGTGACAAGTATTGTGGCCAGGTATAGAGACGAGTACCGCATGTGCTTCTAATATGCTTGGTGAATAGAGAGTTTTGGGACGGTTTATGTACCATTATAATTTCTCATTAGAATTGAAGTTTAGCAATCTCTTTACTTGACGCACTTGATCTCTAATAGCAGGATATTCACTAGTAAAACTACGCCCTCAAGTAACGGCGGAAGAATGAGTGAATAAATGAATGGATAGAGCGAATTAATGATGAAGAATGTTTCAGTTTATATAATGTCATTGCGAGAGACAGTAACACCCCCCTCAACCAAGGTAGAAACACAATATTCTTGATGTGATCCGTTGCCAAGGCAAATGTATGCCGTTTCCAAGCCAACATCATCAACTGTGCGCACTATTTGTTGCAAGCTCTTTCTTCGCTGTTCTTCGCTGTTGTCCTCCACCTTCCGATTGGGGGCGCTGTCGATAGACTAAAATCTCCTTTATGGCCAGAATAAAAACTTGGCTCGCAATATCGTTTGATTTCACACAAAAAAAAAACGGTAACAACTCAACTGTTGTATTTTTTTAATTTACTTACAATTATTTTGACTTGTCAATTGCCAAAGCGGAGACAGCTGGTTTTATCAGTGTGAATTTTATGAATAAAGCCAGAATAATAAATTGTATGCTCTGGTTTCAGATGTGATCCGACCAAGGACAAACCGTGTAAGTCTACACATCGAGAAGAAATAAAACATTGGTTTCAAAGTACAAAGCTTTTTCAACATCGGGAAGTGTGATCGTGTCTTCGTTCAGTTCATGGCAGTAGAGATACCACAGTCTTGTCAAAATAAAGTTCAAAGTTTAATGTATTAATTGTATACAAATACAAAAAGTTATCATATGTACATGACATTGTCATCGTCCGAGCTGTCCGTTTTGACGGAATTTTCCGACACCGAGTGGTAGGAGTGGCTTGACAGCGACGAAGGCGACGTCGACCGCTTCGACTGCGGCCAGGACTCGCTCGCGGACTCGTAAGCGGAGCTGATCGACGTCACGGAGACGCGGTGGGAGCCCGCATGGCGGGGAGTTTTCTTCGTAGGCACGCCGAGCTGGACGACGTCCTGGCTGCAGCGTTTTATCGGAGCTACGAGGAGCAAGATTCGGTTTCCGTCGTAGTCTGTCGTCTGCCATCGACGCTCGCTTATCGGAGTGCACGAGTGCGGGAGGAGGGGAACCATCTGGCCGATCTCTTCAACTTTGAACTGCAGCATGGAAGATTCGGAGACGCGAGGCTTCAGTCCCTTGGGTAACCGCTTCAGCGCCAGCTGTATTTCAAGTTTGATGGTATTGTCACGGAACACGGTGAAATAGGAGAACCCGTTTCTGTTGAGACGGACCTCCTTCTTCAAGAGTGTAGTGTACAGATGTATGGTGTCCTCCCAGTTCTCGTCCGACACGAAGACCATAAACCTCAAGTTGTCCCTTCCGCCGTGCACTTGTCGCACTCCCCAAAGAGGCATGTCCAACGAGAAAAGGTAAAAATCCTGATTGTTTGAGGGCAAGGAAACTATGTTGGTGCCGAGGCGGTCCCGGTGGTGTAGCTGCCAGGGCCGCTGCTGGAAGTACTTCTGGGCGTTCAGGATGCGGTCCATCCCGAAGTCTTCCTGGAGGAATAAAACCACGCCGGTTGAGGGCGTCGTTCCGTGTATCCCGATTTCTTGCGAGTCGGGGTTCTCCGCCAAGCCTCGTTCGACAATGTTAAAGATTTTCAGTTTGGGTATGATGAGGTCGATGAGCGGTTGCAATAGTTGCCTGACTTTCTCGCTCTCTCCAGGATTGGTCATCAAGTGCATCGTCATCAAATAGTGGTCAAACGACTTCCCATCATCCCAATTGTCGTCTGCAAAAAGTGAAGCAAAAATAAACCACAAATAAACAGAAAGGAATATTTTTCATAATTACAATTTAATTTCGATAATAGACTTGACGTCGTCGTTCGCTAATTAGGGCATTTAGACATTTAATAGGTGTGTAACAATTGTCCTAATTATTAATTAATTGATTAACCTACTGCTTGAGCATTCACGATCCTTTTAAGCGCGAAACTACAAGGATTTCGATTTGCAAGAAAGTGCAAAATGTTTAATGAGTTGAGCAAGTCTTTGATAGTGTAGGTTTTGTATGAGTCTCGTTTTTCTAACTTGTTTGTTTGTATCAAAATAAACAAGGACAAGTTATCGATTCTGACAGAACCTCTTACAGCCACAGCTTTCTTTTGGAAAATTAGGAGACTCCATTAAAAGATCGATATCGAGTTGTTGAAATTTGTGGTCTGAAGTTGACCGAAAAAAATGACCCATAATTGTTGATTTCCATTTCAATCAAACTTCTCGCTGATAGATTCATGATTATAACATTAACAATTTCTTTTCAAACCCAGCAGGGTAGGATCAAGCAAGTCTGGAGCAAATATTCTTGATTCTGCAGTAAATGCTCGATTCTGTCTCTGTGTAGTTTTATGTTCCACCAGATCCGAGGAGTTGTCCCCACCCCCACCCCCCCCCCGCCCCTACACCCTGTCTCCCAATGATTTGGCGATAACCACACGGAGGATTGGAGAATTTTACCCCGTCGATCAAAGGTGGTTACTCGTTTTCTCAATCACGTTTCAATTATCAACGTCGGGGAAGCCACTGCTGTGTCTGCAGAAGGTAATGATACTGCGTCCGTGGGAGCATCATGCACATAGAGTTATTTGTTCGTAGAAACCATTGGCAAAGATGTCAGGATGACAGCTATAGAGTCTTGTTATTTCAATTATTAAAGGGTATTTTCCTTTAATCTTGCAGTCATGATGGGTATCAAGGTATCAACTGTGAAACTTGAATTGTAACAAGCCAGGCGCCCCGTCGTTATGATCGATTTCTGCCTAAGTAGCAAAACACTGAGAATGGAGATCACTCCTTTTTTACCCACATTTTTCATGGCTTGGCATTTGTAAATTAAACAACATTGCAACGGTCAAAGTGAATACAAAACATACAGAAACTTCAGTAACAGTTTCATGTTGGCTTTACAACTTTCTGAGCATGGTAATGGTGTCAGGTTTGGGTCAGTTGTCCACAGATTGCAACAGAATTATCTGGATCGAAGTTTAAGACTCCTGATAAGTAATGAACATCGATTGTTCCGTATATATTTGCATATAACAGTTTGACATGGGTCTGTTTTTCCCGAATGAAGCGTGCACGCCTCCCCCCCCCCCCCCCTTCCCAGTGTACTAATTTTTAGTCGGGCCTTAAATACGAAACTGTGAACTGAAGTCACGGGTGTTTTTTTCTGCTTTGTTCGATTTTAATGAATGTGTTAAATTTACCATAAGTTTCTGATATAATTGACAAGAACAAAAAAAGGAAAAAAAATTGCGCACTGAGGATATTTTGGATAAGTGACCTACTCCCTTCATTGTGAATAAGAGCTTTCTATTCGGACTGACTGTGTGCAATGGTTGGGGTGGAAAACTCGTCTGTTTTCCAGTAGTAGTGTTTTGAGTTGACATATACTGAAATGAGCTCACACTCTTTCGATGTCAAAATAGAGGGAAGGGTACCGGTGCAAATGCTTTGACCTTGAATGTGATATTCGCCGTGTGGCAAGAGTGCACTAAAAACAAACAAGCGCATGTTAAACGTTGAACTCTATAGCACCTCGCTTTAACTTGCCAAGGATAATTGAGGTAGTAGGCACCTCGAAAGTGAAAGACTTAAACTTTTGCTCAAACTTTCCTTAATGAAACTTTCAGCCTTACCAAATCAACAATAAAAATCAGGGGTCAACGTGCAAAGTTTGGAACTAGCGAAACAAATTATTCAACATTTTGCGATCGGATATTTGAAATTCAAATGGCCGCCATCCGTCTTGTTACTCTATGGGAGAAAATTTTATTTTGGATTTTCGAAAAACTAAGACGGTTAAACTTTTTCATTCTGCAAGGGCTTTAAAATGAGCCCCCACAAGTGGTAGATCAGAAAAGAATTGTAGAAATTGGAGAGTCCGGATAGATATCCCCGAGGCGCATTCTACCTCAAGTAGAGACACGGGAATACATGAAAGCTGTGACAGGGTCGAAATAAATTTACGTGAATAGTTTGCCCTGAAGATTTTTCGAAAGAGAGGATTCTCAAGAAATGATGTAACCCTAGGCTCACCTCCCAACATGAAATATGATGACGACAGCGATGCCGCTGGGCACGAGGCCCGTCGCTTCTCTTCGGCGGAGGTATCCACAACGCCCAAGGTCGTTCCGTAGGTTGCGTCTCTACGAGGCGGGATAATTGAAGACGCTCTCCGAGGCTTTTCGTCAACGTTCAGTCGCTGCATGGTCGTCGGGTCAACTTGGCCAAGAGGCGTTCGCCCGTGATGGGTAGTCGGGGACTCTGTCTTGGGTAAAGACGGAGGCAGTAGAAGACTTGACTTGGGAGGCTCGATAGTTGCATGCCGACGTTGTCTGGAATTCTGGGTGTTTTGCTGATGGGACAAATTTCGATATTCCTCCTTTCTTGCTTTAAGAAATGGAATGTCTTCGCGTCTGAAATTTTCAAGACTCCTCAGGTGAGCTTCACGAGTGTGTCCGATGGAGTACCTCCGCGCAACTTTGTTGGTTTTAGACACCGACAGACCCGACGGTGTGGCATGAGAGTTTGCACGGCCGAGAGCACGAAGACCTGTGCGATGCACCGCGTTCTTGGTCGGACTGAAGGCGATGCTTAACTCGGTTTTCGTTTCTTCCGACTCGCTGTCGGATGACGACGAAGATGTTCGCTCAACCATGATTAAAGGCGCCCTGCAGCGGCTTCCGTATTTTTCGGCGGCCCATCCTTGTGACGATCGTCGCTCGCCTCGATTGAGATAAACCCTGAGATCTGATAGCGACTTCTCGCTCTTTGCCGTGCCGGCAAACGAATGTCTTCTTACAACTAGAGAACTATCGCTGTCCATAATCCCCTGACTATGTAAGCTGTCTTTGTTCCTAACGCGGAACGACGCAACTCTTCCGTTATCTCCGGCTCCTAATCCAACACCGTTGACTTTCTCTCTCCTTTGTTTGTGTTCTCCGACTACAACTTGGAAGCGTCGCTGGTCTTTCTCACTCCCCGGTAGCAAGCCAGCCATACGGTAGTTGTCCACACCAGCAATTGCACTGTCGGTGACGCTCGAGTTCGGCACGATTGGACGGAATGCAGAGCCAGAGACGACCGTGAAAGCGGACACTCTGGGTGCGTCCTCGGGGGTGACGATGACCTTTGGTACTTCAGGCGTCTTCCGCTCAGCGTCGCGATTCGTCGCTTTACTCTTCTTTCGTCGAATCTCTGCGACCTCTCTGCCATCTTCGTCACCCTCGGCGATGGTCTGCAGAAGCGACGGTTCGTCGGAATCGTCGTCGGAATCGGAGAGCGCCAAAATGGCATCTTCGTCCAGAAGGATATTCTCCTCTTCCTCGTCGCCTTCGTTGGCGCTTTTGTTCTCCGCGGTGAGGTCGTTCATCGCGATGGACGGGGCGCTGTCCGCCCCAGTCTTAACGGAGCTGCCGTTATCCGCCCCGTTCACGTTGTCGGAATTGTCACTCAACATCGCAAGACGTAAATTTGAAGTGCTGGACACGCGGACCATGCCTTCCCGTCGCTTATACAGACGCCACTAGAACAGATGGCGGACACGTATTAACGGGGCGGCATTGTCGTCTTGACGGACTGTCGTGGCATCGTGTTCAGCAACACTGCTCTCTCATCAGCCACTCATCTTCGATCCACACAAGCTACAGCGCTGCAGCGTTCCGCACTCGATCGACCCAAACCTAGCTGCTTTTTGGCCTTTCAGGCTGCACAGAAGTCTGATGTAAATACAAATCCCACAAACGACCTGTTCTACTCGCAGAAGGGGCTCTCATGCGTTTTGTCCTGCTCGACACTGTGCATAACCTCTCGCTGGAATGCAGGGTTTTCAATTGTTCGCATAATTGATTTTTATCGGATTATTGACCGTGGATTTTTGTTCGCTGATGAGCCGACTTTCACCACGATAATAACTTGTAGCAACATGCCACAAGTGCAAAGCAAATAGCACAGTAGACGGCAGATCCCAGTTAATCCCGGCCTTTTCAAGTCATGCAGATGTCGTTCCTCTCTGTGTTTCTACAAAGTTTACCATGCAGTACTGCGTTGTGCGGTGACGTAATGACGATAATTTTTGTCAGACACGATCTTTTTTTCTTTTACTTTTTTGTCACTTTCATAACCAAATCGTTTTTTCGCTTGTTATGAAACACGTTATATGCTAATTGTAACCGATATGGATATATCCAGGGTACGTTACCGGCTCTTGAAAGAACAAAAATAAACCTCGAAAAGGTGAGAGTCATCGATCGATGTTTTCCCCTCAAAAAGCGCTCGATAAATGCAAGGTCGATTTTTCGAAAAATAAGTGTAACAAATGCGCCAGAGAAACCACAAAATAGCGCAAGTGGTAGATACAAGAAATCGAAAATAAAGCGACTAAGAGGAAGTGATTAAATGTAATATCGTCCACCCTTTATAACCTTTGAGCTATGGTGTCTGTGACTTCATGTGAATAAGAGAACAAAAATGTATTCGCCAGTAGGATGCGTTTATTCGGACTGTCCTACGGGTAGTTTTTCACTGTGTCCTGTAGATGAAATTTGTATTGTGCGCAATGCTTCATTCAAAGTACATAAAATATATATCTTTGTCGAATATTATTAATTACGTCGCGGATACACCTTTCATTACAGTGTGGAAACTCAAGGCCCCCCCCCCGACCCCATCTCCCCCTCCCTGCATGGCACACGTTGAAGATTGAAAGGGCTTAAACTAGTTAAGTTCAATATCACTTAACATCGAGTTGGATTTTTTTTGTCTTTGGGACCACTAAAAGTACTAAAATTAGTAGCTAAGAATAGATGCGGAATATGACACTACCACGATGCCACATTTTGGCAAAAATTGTCGGGTGTAAAGTTTAGTCAATCATTTTCGGAATCGTGTCTTAAATCCCTGTTCAGCGATGTAACTTTTGATGTGTTTTCAAGTATATTTGTTCTGTTTTTACAACAACATTTTTGTTCTGCCCTCAAGATAATCTTGATATACTAACTCCAAGTTGTCAACAAAGTCTGAGTGCGTGTAATGCTAAATACTACGTCATAGTTTCGACAATATTATTGTTTTCTGGACCAGAGTTGATGTGTGAATAATTACGCTGCATATTGTAAACAATCCGTTGTTTACAAGGCGAGTACCTTGTATTTCAACACACTTTCTTAATTAACCTGTTTTCTAGAACAAAAAAAGGATGAAAATATTGTAAAAAAAAAATTAGTTATAGTTAGTTATTATTTCGAATCTATCTGTTTTACTTTATCAGTCATCATGTTGTTGTTATCAGTGGTCGCTGAAAAATGCTAAATTGTCAGTCTTCAGATCCCTTCACCCTACCTGCTTGTAAATATGCACTTCTATGACATATGTTATGGTATCTGTCAGACGTTACGTCATCAGCATATTTACATGTTATGTGTGTACACAAGGTGAGTAGAGCGCTGACGATTGATAATTCAACATGTTTCAGCAAGCACAACAACAAAAATAATTTGTCATGCAAAACAAAAACATAGTTTGGTTTTTTTTCTCAAATAGCGGCTTTGTTCCTTCCATTCATCTGTATTGTGATGGTTTGTTTGTCATTCTTTCATTTTCTTCCCAAAGCATTAATTCCCTCTCAAGGTTGACCCTAGAACACTGAACAGATAATATCGGGCATTCGGCACAGAGGGCGTATGTTAACAGCATTACCAACCTATCCCTCCTTTCAAAAACGCTCATGTCGAAGGGTCATGAATCAAAAAATTTTAAAATCTACTCTTTCATATAAACCAAGCGTGCTTTTGAAACTAAGCGATATATCAATGTCCTGGCTGTATTCCAAAACCCGCTGAAGAGAATAGCATCACGTAAGTTTTTGTTCGCTGAGTCTAATCATGCTACAAATTTCGCTTCCACACCATTGGACATAAAAGAACTTGTCCAACTAGTGTCCCGGTACTGTGGGTCCATGTAATTGATAAATACAAAGGCGTCAAACGGTGAGAAATTGGAACTTCACATGGAACATGGAGGTACAAAAAGAGGTGCCTCCATGCTTGGAAGAAGCATTTTATACTCAAATAAGGATGCGGTGGCAACTAAGGGATCGTCACTTACATGTAAATAATCGAGAACGGACTGATATGGGGGCTGGAATAATGCCTCTTTCGATACTACCCTTGACTGAATGGTCAACATTTTCTGCGTTTCTTTTCGAGATGTTGGAACCAACTGGTTCTCGTGACTGCATGGCAGCCTCACGCCACGGTAATGTGGCATGACAATTATATCGCCCTCAACTTTGCCTGGCTGAATTACTTCGTTAGCATTTTTAGGCTCAATATTGGTTTCCCGTACGACATATGTGATATTTTGTCCATGTCATCTGACGAAAAGCTGGGTAACTTTACGATGAATCTAATTTCAACCTTTGCCTGAAACGCAAGATTTACACTACGGGTAGCATTAACATGCACGGTTGCAGTACATTAACCCTAGTATGTATTTCGCGTAGCGTATATGAAAACCTACAGTTTCTGCTAATGTTGAATATTATCATTTCATCGTGTAAAAATTTCATCTGTAACGTTCTAACGTTGGCTTATAACTCAATTTTTTTCACCAACCACAGATACTAGAAACTTCTACTGTGTATGCACAGACTAGTGATGCTGATTATTCAGAGTAAAATGACCGTTGGTGGCGCTATATACCGTAGCCTTGATTTAGCAGTCAGCATAAACAAATTCACATGGTCTGTTGGTTCTGTATCTTTCACTGTCTCTTTTGATATCGATCTATATTGAGAAAATTGTAAGCATGGATATGTTAAAATCCCCTGCCGAGAGTTCATTGCCCGGCAAGTAGACACAAGTGCCCGTATGTGTCAGCAAACACCGGCGATCCGTTAATCTGTGGACACAAGTGGTCAGATAGTTTACCCAAAGTCAACACTACAGTGCAGCTCGATTCTGCACGTGTGAGAGAAGCGAGACGGATCATCAATAGGAAGGATCGAAATTAAACAGGCAGGCCGCGTCTTGACAATGGTAGCGATGATCAGACGATAGGAAAAATAACACATCTCCATTTATTCTTCACCTTGATAGTCCATCGACCTGTTGATTCAGTTAAATTAACAAAGTCTGCATTCAGGGCTAGAGAAATAAACGTTTTGATGCAGAATGTTTATATTATGTCATCGCCCCTAAAATGAAAGCGTTCACTGTACATCTAGACGTTTTCTGCGCCTTGCAGACCTTCAAATGGATGGTTTGGTTTAAAAACCAAATGTTGTCAAAAGACCGCTTGTTGGAGTATTTTGAAAAATATACTGCCGCTCTATCGATTTTGCGATTCGCCCTGTAGAGGTCGAATATTTTAGATTATTCACAGTCTTTTTGGTCAATCGCCCAGTTCATTGACCTCATACCCCATGCAGAGCCTCAAAGGAGAAATCTACAATCTGGTCGTCATTGTTGTTGTTATCGCAGTTGTTTTGAGATGGCGATGATGGTGGAGGTATTTGTAGCGAGTGTTGTTGTTGTTGTTCTTCTTCTTGTTCTTCTTGTTCTTGTTGTTGTTGTTGTTGTTGTTGTTGTTGTTGTTGTTGTTGTTGTTGTTGTTGTTGTTGTTGTTTACGGGTAATGGTCGTCCAAAACGTTATTGTCGACAGACCCTAAACTAGGTTAGATTATTTTCCCAGTAATACCATGAAAGCCAGAATTGGAAACGCCTGTTGACTTGTCCTTATTAAAGTAAAGTGATTGCCTTGTCCACAGATTAGTAAGCTAGCAATTGTTTGTAGATACTTTTGGATAGGTCTGTATACTTGCTCTATTAGGAGTAGGCAAATATTTATACAAATAAAAGGCTTGTGAGGTCAGAAAGAGCAGTGATATTCTTCAAAAGTATTAATTTGTCGTGAAAGCATTCGTTCTACTTTATTTAGCAAACATATTCGCCATGATGAAAAGTGGCTTTGAAAGTATCGTGATTCTGACGATCAGGGTTCTGAGAATAATTTGCTTTGATTGCCAGCGCTAAACAAAGTTTATTACAAGGACCGGATGAAGGTCATGACGGCGACCACCTGTTGCAGTTCTCCCGATTGTGGGGGACGAAGCCTTAATCTGTAACACTGGCTGCTGGTCTAGATTTGCAGTCCCGTGTTAGACGAGAGGGCATGGGAAGCGAAATGGAATTCGAACAATAACAGGGTGACCTTCTTCCTTGGAGGGGGTTTGCAGAAAATTCGGCATATATAAAGGTTTGGTCTAATTTACATATTCATTGACGTCACTTTCCCAGGGCTGTGTGTACTGACATAAGTACACATTTGAATTTCCGTGGCGTATACAATATTGCGTACCCTCCAGGCGTCTGCCGGATATAAATGCCCCCTACATGGAGTAACCTTTAAACAATGTTGTGGCTTTGGAATTTCTAATCCATAATTGAACTCGCCTTCAACTCGCATTTTCACAGCAAGGGATATAATTATAATTCTTTTTAGTATTCATATGGTAGATGTCTTTCTCGAGGAGTGCTGTGAAGTGTGGTCAACACGCAGCATGGTTTTCTTCAGCTGAAACTCAAAACAATCATACAAACAAACTGCCCCCTTGCTTTATAACCAGTGTATCTCCTAATAACTTCGTCAAAACCTTGATTACTGAAAGAGGGTTTTCTTATGTTTTCTCGGCCAAATCTTTTTACTACAAGATAAGAGATGAGAGCTCAGTGTGAGTGCCCAATCACCATAGCGACAGCAATCTCAATTTTGTACAATATAGGTAACCCAGTCTGTTCCCGTATCCCCCTCCCTGTCTCTGTGTCTGTCTCGATATCACACTTTCCCAGTCCTGATCTCTCCCTGTGTCTGTCTGTTTATCAGAGCTCCACTTTCTAATATCTTACTGTTTTTTCCGTGTCGGCTATGCAGGTCTCTTACAGTCCAGCATCGTTCCCTGTCTCTGTGTGTCAGGGACGACCAACCAGACGATTTTGAAAATGTATGACCAGATGTGTTATTACATGACATGCCATTCTAATAAATTTTGGGCAAAATAAAAGCGTGGATGGTAAAATAGCTATAAATTACCTTCTGCTTCGATTAGAAAAAACCCTTCCAGCCATTCAACCATTCCCTTAAAAGAAAAGAAACCAATAAATTAAATGTTTTATTATCAAATTGATATTTGATTATCAAATGAGTAATGAAACAATCTTCGACCTGACTCATCAGAGGGCGATCTCTCTCTCTCTCTCTCTCTCTCTCTCTCTCTCTCTCTCTCTCTCTCTCTATCTCTCTCTCTCTCTCTCTCTCTCTCTCTCTCTCTCTCTCTCTCTCTCTCTCTCTCTCTCTCTCTCTCTCTCATTAGTAGCAATTAGACTACTTGTTATTAGCAATAATTGGACGGGTGGTGTTTCAACAAAAACTCTCAACAACTCAAAACACTTGTTACGCAAAACAGGACCAGCAACCAAAAGGCATACCGTCGATATCGATCTGTCTCGGGTTTATATTCTATGCGCTGGCACGTTTGACAAACGCAATCTGCTGAGAGGAAGGTACGGTGTTGTTGTGAATTGGCTGGTCTCATTATATCAGTTCGTTGGTGGTAAGTTCATTCTTAATTTGTCAGTTGAAACAGAAATCTTTCAATGCGGTTCCTATTTATCACGAGTCTATCTTTTACACTTGCTAGAATATTTTGAAAGGCAGCTTACAAATCTAATTAAGGTAGAATGCGCCTCGGGGACAGAAATTCAGACTTTCAATACTCTTCTGGTCTATCGCTTGTGGGGCTTATAGTAAATTTTCTTGGAGTAAGAGAAAAAAATCACCGTCTTAGTTTTTTCCAAAATCGAAAATTTTATTTTTCCCCATAGAGTTAACACGGGAATGGCGGCCAACTTCAAATATTGGTAAACGTTAGCTAGTCTGTTTCTGGAGTACCAGAATCTGCACCGTGAACCCTGATTTTTATTCTTGATTGTGAAAGAGAATGGTTACAGATTTTCATGTGAGGAAAGGTTGAGCAAAAACTTAAGTCTTTCGCTTTCGAGGCGCCAGATTGTTTGTCTAGTTTGAGTTCTACTAAAGTAGACTTCACTTCGGGGACAGATATTCGGACTCTCAAATTTTTACAATACTGTTCGGTCAACAACTTCTTGGGGCTCATTTTGAAGCCGATGGCGAGACTAAAGTTGTCATCAGCTTATTTTAGTGACATAAAAAATATCCCAAGAGAGTTAACTGGGATGGCGGCCATTTTGAATTTCAGGAATCCGTAAATATTGAGTAATGGAGCTTTCTAGCACCAAATTTTGCACGTTACCTTTGATTTTTCTTCTTGATTTTGGAAGGGAATAATACAAATTTTCCTGACGGGAAGTTTGAGCAACAGTTTAAGTGAAGTCAGCCGTCTTAGGTGTAGTTCTCCTAAATGGTGTTTAGGTTCGTGCTTGCCTGTGAATTAAATGTACTAATACAGACTTTCGTCTATCTAAACTTCCCTCCATTATTATTGTCAACTTTCTAGCTTGAGAAACTGACAGGTGGAAAACGAACTACATATTACAAGAATGTCTCAGACAGTCGATTATGACAGACATATTTTAAATCAATTTAAAATTTCTTCTTTCTTGAATAGTTCGTCAGCCATTATAAAATAGGTATAAGAGTTCTACAATAATGTCAATTACGTCGAAAGCATCTTGTCAAATCATCAGTATACCACGTGCACTATCGACAGCTCAAATGTTGCACATTTTTAGACCTATATGTACATATTGTACCGGAGAATCTCCCGCCAACATAAATTCAGCGCATGCTGTATTCATGTAGTTCCAAGAGATAGATCCGCGTGTACTGACCAGCACTAAATATTTCAAGGACAGGAATACCTCCAATTTGTTGGTCTCGCAACTCTTCCGGTTCACTGTACTTTGACAAGATAATCCGATTCTGTACAGAACTATCAGTACTTATCACCTGTCGCCATGGACGTAAAAAGTCTGAGCACAAACATCCCTCGGGTGTCTGGTTACCATGGAAACCGATCTCTGCCATCATCTGACGGTTCAGTGACATGCATAATTTCAGGACATGCACCTTTTCTCACGAAACGTTGTCTTTGATAGGATAACTTCCCCTGACGTTGCGTTGATCGCATTATGTTACTGATATCTAAACAGTCAAGATTTCGAAATGTATTTGCCAGTTTCATCCCCTGAGCTTTTTGCACAGGAGACTCGGATCTTAAACTTTCTAAACCGACGGTGGGACTTGAAAGTGATGGTTATGTGATGCTTATGGTTATGTCTGGTCTTCATGGGGTTTGCATCGGCGTAGCTTATGACGATTTTGTCCGGCACTGAGACAGATCTCTGTTGTTCATCATTTTGGTCACATTGTCAGCGATATCGTTGATATAAGCTGAGACCCTAACTTCTCGAGTGTAACTAAGCCTGATCGAATATAAGCTAAAAAGCTGATATTATGCTCAGACTTGTAAAGGAAATAAAAATATGCGATGACTACAGGCTGCCCAGAGGAACATGCCTTTGAACAAAAATGTGCATGACGGGTGGCAAGAGGTAGGTGAAACGGTATATTCAGGATCCGTCAATATTTCCTCTCGTTCTCTAGCGACTTGTCTTATGATAATTACACGAAAAAATGTTCTGTCAAGCACGTTGTATTCGAAGTCACACTCGAGTGTTGGGTGAATTTGTCGATAAGTAGTGTTAAATCCATTAATTTGATGTACGCTCAGTTCCCTTATCGAACAAATCGCCAATTACTGATCATTGCCTTTTGCATGTACATTTCGTCAAACAGGCGCGAGAAACGTTCGCCATTCTATCGATGCATTTCGCTAATACGCGTTTAATTGAAAGATCATGACATCAATAAGAACTGTGACCAGAATGAAGCACGGAACATGCCAAACGTTGATCTGCAATTCGTCGCGGCCGGGGTAGACGATGAAAACATCATCTGTCTAGCGTGAAACCAAGCAATAGGTCCGATTAAACATCGCATGGGTGATCATCGGCGCTGTCATTTGAAGACGACAATACAATGCCAGAGTCCATTAGGGAACACAGCATTTTCAAAAGTACCAGGCATTCACCAGATCACTTCGGTGTTATTGTTATTGCACTAGAGAGAAACAAGGACCATTTTAACTCACAAGTCATAGAAATCATTTTGTGAAGAAACACTTCATTCTTTATACTTAGATGGTCAGAACGCAAAAAGAGAAGATCTCTTAATCTTTAGAATGGTGAGGTCTCGAGAAAACATTAACCCTTCGAGGAGGACGGTAAAAGAAACCTTTTTCTGTTGTACCTGCACAATATACTAACGTTTAACCGATTGACATTGATTGAACCCTGTACCAAAGCAAGTTTCTGTTATAAAAGATTTGCGGATCTTAAATCTTATCTAAATCCAATTTTACAGGTTTCAAGATAGCTTCCTGGTGTTTTAACATCGTTCAAACAGGAGCACTTCATGTCACACAGATCGTTTGAAGAAGTTCTCGTCCAAGGGTTCGAACAATGGAAGGAATTGTCTGCAGCGCCCTCTAGAGGTCTTCATCCAGCATACGTTCATCCTGTTCCTGGGCCACGGACTTCAAGTGATGCTTGTTTGTCTTTTGTTCCCCTAAGAAACGCTTTCTGAGTGGGTTTTTTATCCGATGGTTTCCAAAGACATCAGCTTTCGCAGGCCGTTAGCGTTTTTACTCTCTCTACTCTGATCCTCAAAATGCCTTGAGAGGCGCGTTGCCCTAAATAGCGAGGTTCAAGTCCGTTCTTAACCCTTGAACAAGTGATGCTAAAATCATACCGGAGGCATTTCAAAATGTCAGAAAGAAAAGGGGAAACATGTGGTTCACATTTCCAAAAAGTATTTTTCTACTCTCTCCTCTAGAAATAAGGTGGCATTCAATTCACCAGAGAAAAAAAAAGGGTCTTCCAACTCGCTGCTGGGAAGGAACCATGCGGTGTTTTTCACAATGTCCCTGAATAACATCCAATCTCCGACGAGGATGTTCCTCTTGTCCCCACAATAAAACACAATGTAAATATCAGTAACTACCTCGTCGGTGATCGACTATGTACAAGCTAGAGGAGACAATACCATGCCCTCCCCTTTCTTCTCATTACAAAACCTCCCCCGCACCACCAGGGGTCTCGCACCTCCACACGAGTACTGAAACTCGTTTCCGTGAGCTCGACCCCCTCTTTTTGGTCAGATCCATTTATCTTATCGATTCTTTCTCGTTTTCAGCTATTGTTCTCTAACTTTGGGACAAATTAACGAGATCCCCTGCAACAATCTCGTTGCATTAGATTTCTACCATTAATTAGCATGTAATCCGTCCGTTTTATGTGCCCCGACACAGGGATGGTGTAATTAATTCCTTCTTGTTGCGACGCAGTTGAATGTTACACAACGAGTCGGCCTACCGCTAGCACAAGAAAGTTAACTTGCGCCATATAATCAGCTCACACAGTGAAAAAAATTATATTATGGAAAAAGCGCTAAACATCGCGCTAAAAGTGAAAACGATATCGAGTTGGCCTTGTGTTAGGCTTAAAACATCGGATAGAGACACTCATAATGCCGCAAACATCAGAAAAATCAACTGAAAGGTTTCTAACGCGGAAGAAATCGAATGGCTGTGTGATCCGCAAACAGGCAATCTGTCATCGATATATTTGTAGTGTGACGCAAAAACGAGTCAAATGCTCGCAACTGATTACTCTGAACAATGTGCGAGATACCAGAGTGCGGTACAACTAATCCAAAGTGTGTCAGCGATTGGCTCAATTATCTTTGGAAAATCAAAAGTGCGTGTTTACGTCATTTGCACGGATATTTGACGAGGGCAGTCGAGACGTTTTAATCCCTTACTTGCGAACACACGCTAAAACCACTCTAGGGCAAATCTCGTACCGAGGATAATGCACTTCTGTTGACCGTTTTGACCTTTGTACACGATGGATCCAGTTTCAGGACCCGTTTTCGATCGGTGGATGAAGACATCTGGAGGGAAGAAAATGCACAAGTTGACGAAACTTTTCACAATTTCCCTTTAATATTCAACATATTCAGCAGTGGTTGGTTCGTGGGAGGCCTTCACTATATTTTTCTGCAGTATTTTCGCCTGTATTCTCAGTACGGACAGCCAATCTCTTAAACGTGGCTGACCCGAGGCAACTGGCTCGATCAGGGGAGATCATATGTTCAAAATTTCAGAAGTTTCTAAACAGCCCCCTTCCCGCATATTTACAATGTACCGTTGTTTTTCATCCCTCTGTCGCACAATGTCTGAGTGTTTTTTTTTACTGCTCCGCCATACACACAGATGAAATTCCATCCAACGAGAAACATACGATGACTCCGGGCTTACATTTGCAATAAAAGGACACCTGTATTATGTGTCCACTTCTTGAGTTGCGCAAATGGCATTGTGGGAAATAGTGTTTCTTAAACATCACGCTTGTTTTTATTTTATTTTCCAGGGTGTGCTCCTTGCAGTTCCGGCTCGGAAAATCGAATTCCATTCTCGACAGAGCCATATGTAGTCAACTGAATGTTTAGAATGTCATTTTTGTGTCGCGGACTTGTGAATTTTTGTACATGCCTTCAATACACCAATCAGCTGCAACTGAAGTGAGTTTTAGTGGTGACTTTTCATACTCGATAAAGCGTCTGAAGCACTACGACTCGGCTTAATTCGTCTGTGTCACCGTTTCATTGATATAAGCACGCCAGGTTCATTGATAATTCGGGTCCGCACTTAAAAATATATATCGTCCCACTGATGGTGTTCGCCTTGTAATAAGATAAAAATACCGTTTACATGGGCTACGTGCTACCTTCATTTCACTTTCAAACTCAGTTATTTACTTGATGCCGGCCTGGTCGAGCAAAAGAGAAATGTTAACTGGATATGTAATTTGTCGGCATACCATACGTTGTTTAGAGAGATTCACTCCCGGAAAAACCAGCGCAACAACATCATTTCTGCTTTTGACATGACGTCACAATTTGATATAGGCCTACTGCTAACTGAAATATGTCAGTTGTAAAATGTCTGCATTGCACCTGCTTGCAAGCTAAATATTGAATGAAGGCAAACTCTTTTTTTATGAAACCGGATATTACGTCATCGAAACATTTCCAGGTAATATCTTGGCTCAAGATGACAACCAATGACCAAGCGGGTTTCGATCGGCAGAATAGAACAAAATCACGAGCACTTCTGATGTTGGCGCCAAAAGATGGAGGCTGCTTTACTCTCACAGAGAAGTGATACAGAAAACAATACTGTTTCATTTTGGTATCAACTAGAAGTATATGCAAATGAGTTGATGCCTCATCTTTTTTAATAAACTGGTAACCTTTACATTCCCGCACATTGGACATTATTAGCGTTCATGTTTGATTTTAAGAAGGCGCCCCGAATAAAAAGTAAGAAAAGTAAAGCGATCTTGGTGCTTCAATTGATGCTAGTTCGAACATAAAGAATGCATTTATGGGTGAGTCAGTTGATTTTATACTGACTTGATAATTCCACCGGCAAATTGCAGCAGTCACGGTACTGAAATGTGTTCGCTTACCTAGATTGCACAAAGTGTTCCAAATCGAAAAATCATCAAGACTTTCAACTTAACCATCTATCCTTTATTTTAATCGTACTGAAATACACTCGATACAAATGTTATCGCATAAAACATTTTAAATGAATTGCTAAAGTGAAGTAAAGTTTGCTTTCGATGTAAATTAGGGAGTGTACGCAATATTTCGCCAATAGGCAATCGCTTTTCTCGATCTAGGAGTCTATCTAGCGAAAACTTCCTCTCGAGATGTGGGAAACATGATGTATGTCAGATACAAATATGATGAAATGAGCAGGAAGCCGGTTTGAAATTCTAACAGGTGTCAAAACTAGAAGCCGACTACAAGACACGTCTTGATTTCACCAAGGCAGGGGTTAAAGGAGCATGACTGTGTCAGCAGTGTGCAACGTGGAAAGTTCCCAGTCAGTGACCTCTGCCCCAATTGAAAAAAAAACATAAACCTGTTTACGTCCATATCAGACGTGAGATCACGCACTCTCGTCCCTCGCATTGAAGGCGTCTCTGCCGAGCAAGGACTGGTCGCTAGGGTGACTGTATATTCTTTCTATTGCCCGACGACCAACCTGCCTGAGTGCTTCTCGGGATTGAAAATGACGTAGGTAGTGCCCAATCTGTATTTACCGGCGGTCCACTCGAAGTTCCTTCGACAAAATAAATGGCATTTTAATGACGTTCTTTTGACAACGGCAAAATACGATACTGACGATAGGCAAGTGGTTACATGATCGTACACTCCTTTGGCTGCCGGCAAAATATGCCCAATTTGCATGACAATCGTGCTCTGTTCTCCATTGTGTTCTTAGTTTTTTGCGGCCGGGCCGGGGGTCTCTCGCGCGAGCGTGAAGGTACGAGACGGCGCGACCTGAACAGCGTTCTTCTCTGAGCCCGGTCGATTAGTATACACTGTGGAGAGTGTACTGTCTTTGGAGTTCACCTCTCGGCGTTGTTTGTCCTATTATTTACGCTCGTCCACACTTTGTTGACTTACCATTCACCCGGATGACTTTAAATCTTTGGTGAGCACTTTCTTTTCCACACTCCCGCAGATCATTGGTCTTGGCAGTCCTCAGAAAATCTGCGGTAAACTTTATCGGCGGTCTGGCTTTTTCGCGAAACAATTGATAAAAAACCGACGATTTGGGAAGTATCGTTGAGTGCGATTGATGCGGTTAGCAGATATGGGCGACCAAGGCAGAAATACCATAGTCCTCGGTGAATGTCAGACGCCTCCAGCGAGTCCAAGCGTGGCGAAGTCAAGACTCTTGGAAAGAAGGAAGACGCTCCGTAAAACAGGCAGTGCACCTGCCCTGAACAATCTGCCACCGTTGGGACAGAACCAAGCCGTTAACCTACACCTGAAGTCAAAGAACGCAGTTTCTGGCGAACAGTCGCCGAATGAAGTAGACTCGGGCCAGCGGTCCGGTATCGAGGTGACGTCCACAGATTCGTCTCCGAGAAGCTCGCCCTTCCTTCGTCACCGAGGGAAGCACGCTTCCATGCCAGACATGCGACGACATTTGGAGCGCCATAGCATGGTGAAGATCTCCTCCAATCAATGCGACAACCTGCAGTCTCCGCGCTCCAACGACGGCTCTCCCGATCTGCTCCGGAAGGTTCTGAGGCGTACGGCGAGCTACGGGTCCGACGATCCGTCGGGCCTGCAGAACGTGGGTGTCGGCTCGCCTGTGATATGCAGGCGGCACATTTTCGCGACGGACGAGACGACCCCGAATTCCACCAGCTCATCGCCGCTTATCCGGCGGAGGTCGTCCAACAGACTTTGCGACGTCGGCGGCGTGTCATCACTGACCAACTCGCCAGTGCCTTCTCCGAGAATTTCTCGCCGCTCTGTGACAAGTCGTCAAAGTTCTCGACCAGACACCCCGATGCCGACCCCGAGGACTTCGAGTAAGTAATAAACTGCCCTAGAACTTTCCATATCGTAAATTTGGTTCAGATATCTGTTTGTTGCTAAATACCCAGTACCCAATCGTCGATGACACCCACCTGTAACCACAACACTAGAAAAGTTCTCCGCTGACTAGCTACAATTGATCCCCTTATCTTAAATCTAGCTATTTAGCGATCAACTCCAGTTCGTCGCATAAGATTTGCCAAAGTCAGACAGACGTGATGCTGTAATGGAGTCAAATATTTTCTCAAAGATTTTTAAAATTGTTTTCAAAGTTTCTTTTATCGACTTCAACTTGGTTAAATTCTAAAATACTAACATGGACTCGCTATTCTGGCAACAGGACACATTTTACACTTTGTTTTCAGTGTCACTTTTCAAGTTGCGATCGATGATGGCTTTCTCTTCATGCTCGAGAAATACTTAACCAACTTACGTAACATTCTCCAAAAATTCAAAAGGTTTAACATCACAAAACTTGAACTTGAGTCATAAAGGGCCGTTCATTGACGAAGAAATCTCCTTGAGGGAAAATTTGATGATTTTTTTGGTACAGTTGTCTCTTCACTTAAGATATTAAGATCTCATATACGGTTCATTTTTCTAAAAAAAGACTGACGAAACCAACATAGATATCAACTGTTAATGATAGTCTATGATCAGCCTCTGTCTCGGAGTTTTAAAGCCAAAATACCTATGTCCCCCTCTGCAAAGACTCCGAGAGATACTGCGACCCCGATTGTGAGTTGACATCTTTGCGCCGTGTAAATAATCTTATAAGAGTGTGTGTCTATTATCGCGACTGTGTGAGCGGAACAATGATAAATACGGACGTCCCAAACAACGATTACCATGAAAGAACTTTTATGCACGTCTGCAGTACATGAGGTCCCGTTGATAGCATTGTTTGTGGTCAAAAAGAAAGTTGACACCGAAACCTGTCGCTGTATTTAGATCTGTGGAACGACCGAGAGAGTCTGGTAGTGTCGAGTTTACAGTGTTATTTAGTACTATTCGTAGTTGTTGTTTGTTTTGTTTATCGAAACTGCTTACTGAAGTCATTTTTTTGGGAGAAAACATAAACAATGTCGTGTTAAACAGCTATACTTTCAACAAATGCGTGTGTTTCCGAAAGGCAACCATTTTTTCTCGTGGAAAAAAAACAGCACAAATATGACATATACAAGAAGTAGACTTGAAAAGCAAAATGTATTTCATGACCGAGGGCCCCGTTCTGAGTGTATCTGACAAGAACGCGACACGGTTGGCGTACCACGATGGCTAGAAGCCACAACACCTGTAAACATTGTCAGACAGTGGGGCGACTTCACCATGGCAATCTTGTCAATTTCAATTTTCTTTTACGTCACAACTCTCGCCTACATAATGATTAATTGCTCCAATGAAATTAATTCATCGGAGTTAATACACATCCGATAGCCGAAAAATTCAAATGAAAACAAAATTGGCAATATGTCGAACTTCATAAAAAATCTTTGATTGACCCTGATTAAAAAATAACTTAGCTGTTAGTCTTGATATAATTGAATTTAATGTTATTGTTGTCATCTACGTGACCGTGAAGTTCAAGTCCATTGTGGGACTGCTAATCAACTTCGAATGCAACGTCATGTTTTGTCCGTGACTAAGCCGTTTGTGCTTCTTCTTGATCAAGTTTGTTTGTCATTCTGAATCTTAGATTATTTGCTTTCATAGTTCTAGTTCACAGTCCCTTCAAAACCTTAATTCTGCATGCCATAGACCCTCTACGCTCTATGATTCTTCTACCGCTTTCTCAGAAACATACGAAGCTTCAAGTCTTGCCTGGGCAGGGGTTCTCTCACATTCGCGCCATCTAACTTCGTAGAAACGATAAAAGATGAAAGTTCATACACAGTCGTAGGTGGAGGGACAGTGGTTCGTATTAAAACTGACCTCATGAATATCTGTCCGATTTCCGACCCACCGGTATTACTCATTGAACTCCATCATGCATATTCCGCCCTCAACTCTTCCTCCGTGGGGTTGGTAATTACCCCGGCCTTGATGAGCAGGCTCTTAGGATCATGGTGTGAAAGTGTTGATGCGACCACTGTCCCTCCACGCACGATGCGACCTCGCTGTTTACCGGCCTTCCTGAACAAGAATGTCCTCGCCATCTAATTTACACTAAGAGTTGTTGTAATTATTGAAATCTTCAATGGGAAATAAGTACCTGCGTCTTGCAGAAATCATGACCCGACCACCATCAAGGAGACCGTAAATTTGAAACTTTGCCAATACGAGACTGCTGCGTTCAAGCAACTTGTGAACGATCGCGTATTTAGTGTTGTTGTGAGCTCAGGTTACTACTGATACATATTTTGTCGCAGACGCTTTTGATAGTATATTACTAAAATAACGCAGAACTACTGTTTAAACAAAAAGTTTTAAAAAGTACTCTTTACTAACTTTGGAAGTGCCGGTTGATTAAATCAAAAAATTCCTCACAAATATTTCAATGATCATTCGTGTTTGCGTTTCCACTCTTTATGTATAATGTACCATCAGGGCAGAGAGTGATTGATCAGCCGAGAGAGAGAGAGAGAGAGAGAGAGAGAGAGAGAGAGAGAGAGAGAGAGAGAGCGTCCTGTGATTATGTACACCAATCCGTAAGTTTTGTGTTCGTTTGTTCGTATATTTGGTTAGTTGGTTTGCTGACAACTGTCTCATCTTGCTTTGCAGTTTTGAACAACAACAACAACGGGTACACCACTTGTACCGATACACTGGCCATGGAGAAGATAAAAGATTCCCTCGTCAATGTTCGCAACCAGCAGCAGGACCTGGCCGAAGACCCCGAAAAGTTTGTGGGACGACTTCACCACGACTCAAGCGGGGAGGAGATCGACTGCGGGCGTCGGTCGAGCGAGGAAGACCGGAACTCCAGCGATGCCGCGGTGGAGTACACCGGTTTTCATCAAGAGGTTATCGAAGAGGACACAGACAGTTTTGAGAACGACGAGCTCGATGCGGACAATGGCATTGTTGTTCTGCCCATCGGAGAGACAATCGACGAGCGGCCGGAGTACCAGAAAGAGCCGGAATCGCCCGAGTCGAGAATCCACAAGTGGTTGGTGAACATCGACAAGGAACGTTGGCAGGGACAGACGATAATCCTGCCCCATATTTCATCGACATCCTAATCTTGGAGGATGTCTATTTACCTCTATGTAAGAAATACAAAAAATGGAAAGGTTTAGGTCATTTTGAAAAACGGTATGGGGACGGAGAGTCTTGAAGACTAACTATCAGAGATTGATTTACAACGAACGCTACTATGGCTCGAGTTTTAGCCTAGATGATTGTATGGAAACGAGAGGTGTTAGGATTGAGTTGATGCTAGGTACGGAGGGACATCTACCGCAAACGTTTCACCATAATATCAGAGTGACTTTGGAATCGCTCTCGAGGCTTTGAATGGCCCCTCCTTGAAACAAGGAAGATTTCCAGCGAGTCAGCTAACGTGCGCGAATTGGCTAAAGACTTACAAAAATATCGAGGCGTCTGCGCTGAAGAGTCGGCATGTTGTCGGCAGTTTTAGTCATGGATATCAACGTTATTATTACAAAGACAACACAGCCTAGAGCAGGCAAAAATAACTACGATGCCTCTAAGAGACGGGAAACGGACATTCGTTAATACCACTACATCATGTACAAGACTATAGAGCGCATGAAGACAGCAGTCAATGCTCAGCTGTTTAAATGATCAAAGCACAGTCATATTTAATAGGCCATTAATCAAAATTTCATAGTTAACTCACATCTAGTTTAACTTAACCATGTTAACTCTATTTAACAAACAAAGCCAAACTGCAAATTTATGAGGCCACATGAATGGGCGAATGTACTGATGAATGGATGGGTGGTTGGATAGATGGAAAGATGGATGGATGAACGATACATTACGTGGTCCTAGTTTAAAAGTACGACAGATCTAGAAGGCAGCTACATAACTGACAATATTTTTTCACACATACTCTTTCTGGTTTAAGGTTTTATGCATAATTTCATCAGAATGTAAATTATCGACGAATAGAGACTAATAGAATCTCACACCCCCAAGGACCTGGATCAGATTTCTCACACGAGTTGGGGATATTTTGTCTCACACGAGCCGCAGGCGAGTGTGAGACAAAATATCCCCAACGAGTGTGAGAAATCTGATCCCAGGTCCTTGGTGTGTGAGATTCTTTTTCTCACATGACCAAAAAATGCTTTAAATTTACATTGGACATGTACAACATTATCCAAAATCGTGACAAGTCTGTCGTCTGCCACTGTACTTTGACCTGCGTACTTTGTAGTTATGGTCAGAGTCTGTGTGTTACTCGTCGTGCCATTGGATAACATTTTGCGCGTGGAACAAAACAGACTGTTTATCATCCAATCAGAGCTCGTGTAATATTTACTGCAGAGTGTGGGACGGTTTCTGAGAGTGTGGGATCGATTTTTCCCACACTGTCGATCCCGCACTCCCAGCGGCCAGGAATGTGAGAATACAATGTTTTTGTCTATTAAATGTATTTGAAGAAATAATGTTATAACAGCTTTCATTGTTCATCCAACCCTTCCATCTCCCATCAAGAGACACACACATACATAGACACATACATATATACATAGATATATAATACATACACACATACATACATACATACATACATACATACATACATACATACATACATACATACATACATACATACATACACACACACACACACACATACATACATACATACATACATACATACATACATACATACATACATACATACATACATACATACATACATACATACATACTTGCATGCATGTATACATGTAGGCAGATGGACAGACAGACACTGTGTACGTACACACTGACAGGCTAGCTTACACAAACGAGACTTTCTTTCTCTGCCGTAACCGCACGCGTTACGCACGTTTGGTTAGACGTGCAAGCATCCCAGTTCAAGTTTACGAACCATGTAAAGCCGCATTGAGTCAAAATTACGATCACTTTCAACCATCGATAAAGGGGACAGTAAACGACGGTGTTTACGCAATCGTTACGTCAGTGAGTCATGGTTGACTTGAAAAATCAATCGGTGGATTAAATCTAAGACGTAACTGAGTTGCCTCGATCGATCGGCTTTTCGTCTCTGCGAAAGCAGTGCGTTAGTGTGACCGCTATGTGAGATATTAATATTTACACTGGAGGTCGCACGAACACATAAATGTGCCATTTCAGGGACGCGTTTGTGTACATTTCAACCAGCGACCCAAACTATTTTAGTGGCATGAGCAATTAACACGCACTGAACATGTACCTAGTTTCGAAATAACTATACGGTGACGCTACGGTCACGCAGTGGAATCACCGTACAGATTTTGTTTCGTTCAAGTTTGTTGTTGTAAAAGCTATAAGTATTTTAAACGTTCAGAACTTATTTTCCGCTATTTTTCGTTCTTTGCGAAAATTCAAGCAATGGTATCTCCGTCTGATTTTTGCACTTCTGGCTCTCCGTTCAACTGAGAGTGTTAGGTCCAACAGGAAGAGTTTGGTCTGACATGCTCGGATGTTTATGAGGTGGATCGATGCTGGTATCGATGTATCGTTGCAACGCCACTTGTGGAACAAAAACAGTGGATCGCGCACTGTGTGTGATCGGTGATCGGCTTTGAAAACGACGTAATCATGATTGTTGAAGGTGTTTCCTGTTTTTGAAAATCAACACCCGTACTGTTCCACCACACGTCATCTGTTTTATCAAATATGCATTTTGTTTATAAATTTCTTTACAACCTACCTTCCAGTGGGTCGATTCCTATGTATAAATTATTATATTTCATCTATGCAAAGATTATATTTTTGTCATGACGTCGAGGCTCAGTATAACTCCCTCGTTCTTGCGTCATGACGAGCATGTATATACTGCTCAGAATTGCGTTCTTATGAATTGATGAAAAATAACAAGCAATAATCTGGACGCGTAATGGGGACAAGTTAAGCTTCATTGCCCACCCTCTGCATGTCACAATACATTGTTCGAGACTGATGCCAACGTCATTGTGCCACCAGTGTGTGCGTATTCTATCGCCCAATGGTGGGGCAGACTGATTTTCTGCCTTCTTGAACGTTAAGAAGGACTGGACAAGATAAAACGTGAAATCTTTGGGATCGCAAACAATGACTAGACAAGTATCTCCTGATTCTGTTCATTGTAGTGTGACGGGGACATTGTGTTGCGTATTCCACGTTTTAGAATGCGGTGTCTAAAATGCCCCGGGTGATTTTTGACTCATGGCGATCCGTTGGCCGATTTTAACATCTTTCTTGTTCTTCTTGTTGGTCTGTTTGATATTTTGTCGTAGTTGTTACAGTTGCTTTTTGCGGCACAGATATCACCCGAACCTGAATACACAGCGGCACAAATCTATGAGAACCTTGCTCCCGAATAACTGTCTATTCCATACGCAATTTTTCTTGTCCTGCTTGTTTTTGTTTTTATTTGATTGATTGTTTGTACTTGTGTATATCGTCGGGTCGACCCCCCTCTACTCATTCTCTGGTGCCCGACGGCCATGCAGCACACTAAGTGCCATGTTGCGCAATTCCAATTATGTCGAAACACAATTAAAAGTACACCAAACCTCGTTACTGTAACTATACTATGGATTAGACCATTCGATGACGAAGAGCCTGAATGGACGAATCAGGATTGGTAGAGATACAAGGACATGTAATTACAGGGCAATTAGTCACAGGTAGATGGAAAATTCCAAACACTGTTACGCTTCAACCGAGCCGGTGTATATTTCTCTTCACGGCTATTGTCCCTTAAGTCGATTTCTCAGTTCAGGTTTCACGAAGCCGGCGAGGAATTTTCTGCCGTTCCTTCGGATTCACCAATGCCGTCACCTGCGTCATAGAACGTCAATATTGTTACATCGAGCCCCCTGGCCTTTTTAAACACAGCCTTTAGAAGGATCAATGGACAGCAAACACGAGGTGGTTTGCCTCAGCTTACCCATCGCAGCTTATGTTGTATACGTTTCGCCATTTTAACCTTTACCCCACTTCAGGTTTTTATCGGTATCCCGATTAAACACATTTCCCGTCCGTTAAGGCAGAATTCGCCTAGGGGACCTATTTTCAGACCTCAAGTTCTGACAATTCTTTTCTGATCGATCGTTTATGGGGGACTTGTTTTGAAACTCTTTTTAAGCAACGTTTTCAAAGTCTTGGTTTTTTGTGAAAATGAAAACATTTTATTTTTCACTGTAAAGTTGACATCGTGACAGCGTTTGCGGCCATTTCGAATTTTAAATATCGGTAAGTTTACCTCTCCAGTACAAAAAATTGCAAAGTGACCACGCACACTATTCTTGCTTTGTTGATATTCTTGAAAGTTACTTAAGGAAAGTTTGAGCAAAAGTTTCAGGCTTTTAATTTTGAGACGCGTACTAGCTTAATAGTAGGAAAATTTCGAGAGTTTGAAAGTTTTCGCTAGCACCTGCTCCTCCAACAGCAAGGAAATTGCAGTCCGATTTCAGGAACTAATGATGTCATTGTAATCAGTAATCAACACATTTTGATGTCATCTCAATGACAGGCAATCAGTGCGGTAGACTGAATTAGTGTATGGATGGTTTTGGGTTTGAGTTGGCGGGGACACAAACACCACCGAATCTTTCGGTGTGTCTGTAACATCCGCGAACATCCAGCATACTAGTATACTTACACACTGTAGAATAAAATACGCACGGTCTTTCTAGGAATCGAGTCTAGGTGCTCCTCTTAGTTTAGGTTTAAAGAATGGAACACGAGATAATTCGAAATAGGAATATCTCATAAGTATGGAAGATTCTTGACGTTATGTTCAATTAAAACGTGTTTAGAGGGGTGCCACCGGTATATTGGTACTCTGGCGGCGTTTGTGTCCATTTGACTGAGGGAACCAAAAGATGACACATTACAGTAGGGCAGAGTGTGCTTCGGGGACATATGTTCGGACTCTCAAACTCTTAAAGTATTCTTTTGGCCTACCACCTTCGGGGTTCATTTTGAAGCTTATGTCGAATAGTTTTCTCTGGCTTGTTTTTGTGAAAATGGGGACTATTGTTTTAACCCATAAAGATAACACAGGGATGGCGGTCATTTTGAATTAAAGGTATCGGTAAATAATGGGTAATTTGTTTCTCGAGTTACGAAATTTGCACGGTGACCCCGATTTTTATTCTTGATTCTGACAGATAAGGGATGAAAGTTCGCATGAGGATTATTCGAGCAAAAATTTAAATCTTTCAATTGCGAGGCGCGAATTACCTTAATGCATGACTCATCGTGATACCATTGACAGGTGTCTAGAATTTGAGCAAATGCAATCAAAAACAGGTAATGCATAATTATAGAAAACTACAAGCTGCCATAAATTTTCTTTAGAAGAAAGGGGTCAAAATTACTCGTCCCTATGTGTAAAACTAGATTACAACGTCCGATATTAAGTGAAGGCACAGACAGTATAATCACACGATCATATTTTTAGGAGGCTTTCGATGATTGTGTCAAAATGAGCCTACGGGTGTTCTCCAACCAGGAAAATTGAGAATCCCTCTTTGAGGACCCGGATGATGGCACTAATGTTCTTGTGGAGGAATTAAAGGAGAACGGGCAAGTTGTTCTTTTGTGATTTATGTCTTTAGCTAAACACAAAAAAATTGTGCGTTTACTTGAAGAGTCTATGAAGGAAATTTTGGAGATTTGACTCATCCGTTGGTAAGTTTCCGTTTTCTTACAGCTATATGATAGGCGCCACCAACGGCAAGTGAGAAAACAACACCAAAACTGACCGGTTGCGATCTTCTGATAACGTAGTTTTTAATTCGACAGTTGCCAACTGACTTTCATACTTTGAATTCTTCGGTAAGATTTTCGTGTCGGCTGAGTACAGGGTGCCATAAATGCCATAAATGAATGGTAATGTTGGATGCGAAATGCAAATTAAAGACTGTTGGTTCGAACAAATACCTCTAGAAACAGAAAGGCGCACTGGGATGAATATTGGGAAACAAGTTTACACTTGATTAAATATAATATTGAACGAAATAAAGTAGAACATTTTAACTATAGATTCACTAGTACAATTAACATTCTTATTTTCTGTTTATGGCTTTGTTTAGTTAGTAATGATGTTATGGTTAGAGATGGTCGTTAGAATGGCAATCGGAAAGATCGATTGGCATGGCTGATGTGATCAATTAACCACACACCTATATCATTGTTCTATAGCATATGCTTATACTGTTCTTTGCAAAGATGGACCCCTTGCAACAATACTACGCAGAAAAAGGGTGCAGAGGCGACGTGATGAATCAGCCACGCACCTATCATTTTTACTCGTAATCTTCCGGAAGTGCGAGGTCGCAGAAAGAGTCAGAGAGCCTAATCGTGGGTGATACACTCATACGCTGATGAATTATCGAGACCCTATAAAAACCAAGCAATTTCTTACATAAATTCACTTTTCTTGTAAGACAGAAGCATGCAAGAACCGTCCACACGATCAGATTAGACTAAACTTAAAAAAATCACAAGTAATTGTACAGTAATTCCCCGCTGTTCTTCAGGTTAGTTCTCTTGATTCACGTGTGACTGGTTTCAAAAAAATCACCGTGATTTCTTCAACTCTTTCTTTGCCGTGTAATGGAGGTGTACATCCCTGCAATAATCGTGTTTAGTGATTCTACTTCTGCCCGCCCATTGCAAAAGTGCTGAGGCCGCCGAAATTTACAAAGTAAAAGACAACGGATACGGTAAGTTTTGTCTCTCTCTCTCTCTCTCTCTCTCTCTCTCTCTCTCTCTCTCTCTCTCTCTCTCTCTCTCTCTCTCTCTCTCTCTCTCTCTCTCTCTTATCCCAAAAGTACATGTAGCGTCATTTTAGTTTATTTGAATTACACTTAGTAGTGGTAATTGAAATAATTTGTCACATGTTAACGATTTGAACACGATAAGAACTAATTTGGGATAATTGGATGGTGAAGTAATGTCTATTTGATCTGCAAATGTAAGCTTATCTGCTTTTATTTTTAAGTTACGCGCTTGTTTTTATGAGTAATTTGTAATATTGCAACAGTAAGCTATATGGCACCAAACATTTTTGAGAAATGTGAAAAATATGAATATCCACTTATTCCAAATTAGTTCCAATCGTGTTTTCGGCAATTAATCGACTGGTCAAGTAGGTGGTTATCTAAGGTATTGTGGGGGGGCGCTATTAATTTACGCAAGTAAATCGGAAACTGCGTTGCAACTACATTTTTGTGAGCGAATGCTATATTATGAGGTGAACTTGCTTTTAAAATATGCTATGGATCTGCGACGACTTCTCGACTCTAGCAAAGGGTGATATTTAAGGCAATAGCGGCCAGTCAACCGATCTTCATGCATTCTTCATCCAGTGCCAATAAATTTCATGGATTCCCGGATTTCAAGAATCCGGTCTTGAAAAGCTTTCATACCTTAACTTTTTAGTATCATACTGCACTCAAGCAGCTGCACTTGAGGCTATGCTGGCCGATAATCACGAGCAGTGCGTAACATTGCAAGTGTCTTTTGTTTCTGAACACCTGCATGTCAGTATACGAGAAAATAGTGTTTGGTAAACTCATCTTGTAATCGTGTGATTCAAATCAGGTTAGAAATGTAACATGCACCTGTGTAATGAAGTTTTCTGAATGACTGTCTAAATAAAAAGAGCGTGTGTGTTTCTCTCAGATCAATTTATTTCACTTAAAACCGTTCTGACACTTTCATTTCCTCACAACAAATGGACAACAAGTGGAGTGAATCACGACGACTCCGGCGCATGCGTAATGACTCGCCATTCATCGTCTGGGTACTCGCAACCTTAACAATCAATTTGCACCTGTCAGGAGCCCCGGCCCGGGATTTAACCCCAGAAAACAATAATCATTACGTCATCAAAATGACACCATATAGGACTCATGATATAGATCTACGAAGATTATTAATACCGGTGAGAAATTTTAGTACAATCAACAAGGACCAATCAGGACTTTGCCAGGCATCATCAGGATTACCCTAAAGCGCAGGGCAAATAACTTTCAAATTCGGAAAGTTGTGATGACTTCATTCAGATATAGTAATATGGTGATGAAATTTGCACATCTATATTTGTCGTATTTCAGAAATTCTTTCTGTCTGATAGCTTTCAAATTTGATATGTCTGAGGTGCAATGGTGCTCATCAAATGGGAGTGTGCCATCGGCGGTTTTTTATATTACCACGAATAATATTTACATAATTGCAGCGCTAAATCGTTCTCTCATTCTCCATAACCTACCTACTCAATTACTTTTTTAAAATGACGTCTCCTCATTCGGCGTGCGAGCGGTAACGAGAGAAAACCCCCGGCGGTAGTGTACTTTCAAAGAGAGAAAAATACACTTGTAACTATTTACGAGTCAGTTGACAGCGTCATCTTGGAATTTTTTTTAAAGGGAGTTTGTGAGTATCCACTGTGTCTATCCATGGCATATTCCTCGCCTCTTGGTTATGCGTACTATGTGAACGTTGATAAAACAAGCGTAGCCGAGCCGGTCTTTAAGGGTCATGCGATTGGTTCATTTAAAAGTGAAGTAAACTGCATGGGTGGGCTATGAGTACATTATAATGTGTCCAGATAAGACATGAAATTGGCATGTTCTCACTTATTTGCGAGATGCTAAGCAAAGTCAACCCAAACTAGAACAGTATTGTCGATGCCAGGTCGCTGTCGACCGTCAACAGGTCGGGTTTTTTGTTTAGTTTTTTTTTTGTGCTTTTTCTTGAAGTTTAATGTGTGAGCAGGAAGGTTCTCGCAAAATGAACCTTGCAAGAAATACACAAAGAAGTATAACAAGTATCTTCGTAGGATTTTATAATTACGGAAAACCAAATATGAAGTACGGAGGAATGTTTCACCTTCCTCAGAAAGCCCGGCGAGAAATTTAGAAAGCTGTCGATTAGATTTGTCTAAATCTACATTTTTAAATTAAAAATTTGGTCAAAAGTTTTAGACAGTATCAAAATCTAAATCTAAACTTAGAACTTTATCTCTGAATTTGGACGATTTTTATAATAAGGATATTTTCTGACCGATCTAAATATCTAAATATCGTTGTAAAATCTCTAAATTAGCTCGATTTAAGAACATTCCCCTGACTACTTTTACCAAGAGTACGCCCCGCCGACTATTTTCTTCACGAAGGATATACCTGATATTTCTGATATGTCATCTTTAGGGGAGACCTTTTGATTTCTAGGAGTGGAGGAAATGGGTATGGCAGCATTTTTTTTCGTCACTGCGACAGCAACTCTTTCTTTACTTTCAGTATTGCATCAACTTATTTTTCGCTGTATGCAGAAGCAATCTACTGGAACAATTTTTTCCTCAAGCCATTACAGAATCAAATTCTTTTTTCTGCTTCACCTGGCGACAAATGGTTTCCCACCCCAAGAAATCAAATGGTTGAGCGATCGCCCTCTATAGACAGGACACCTTATCCTCTCTTCTGGGCCATGACTAAAACAAAGTTTGTCCTCCTTGGTGGAGAGAAGTCATCTTGGAAGCTGACATCATTTTCTTGGTCCAGCCGCTGTGCAGTCTTTTGTGCAAACGTTTTGCTTTTCCGGGATGGGATGATGGGCAGATGCGAACTGCCGCGTGCTTAAAAGTTTAGCATTAATAAGCGTTCCAAAAATGACGCCCTCTCTAGCTCTCACTACTTATGTTTATTTACTATCAGTGTGATAGCATATACGAGTTCGACTGTCTTTGTCTTTGCTAAAACTTTGGCATTCATTTGGGTTTTCATGGTAACATCTGTTGTACAGATACTATCCTGGTTCTATCATAGTCAAAATCTAAATCTTGGGCGTTACTTGGAAATGAAAACGGACATAGATGGGCAGTGTCGGGACGAAATATACAATTTGAGTCATTTCAGGCACATCCTCTCCAATTATACACTTGACATAATCTTTGCTGAAAGCAGTTAAATGTCCTGCTTACTCTTTTCGAGTCCCATAACTTGAACTTTGGTCCTCAGGCTTCTTTGTTGTCCAAAATCTTTCTTTCAAGTAACACGTTTTTCAAAAATGTGTGTTTTATTCATCACAAGTACTATTCAACACGGCCATCTATGTTCCCCCCAGCTTCCTAGACTACAGAGCACTTGTTTGTCGTGCAACTTCTCGTCGTACGAACGAGACGAAAGCAACTGCGTTTTCTTCACGATCAGATCTTCAGCTAGACTGAAAGATCCGTCGTTCGAGCGCCCCCCTCCTCCCCACCCACTTAGTAAGAGCGGGATCGTAAAGAGCGCCCTCGAACGACGGATCTTTCAGTCTAATCTTCAACAATTTCTAAGGTTCAAAATTACGATAGTTAGATCACGATAATTGCCACGAATGTCATTTATATATATATATATATATATATATATATATATATATATATATATATATATATATATATATATATATATATATATATATATATGATCAGTGGCTTGGTGTCAATTCAGTCAATGAATAGTGCTCGATGCTAGGCGTGGCACATATATCGTGGTTACTCTACAGACTGTTTCACGCTCTTGGCAATCGTCAGGAGTGAAGTTGGCAGAGCCCAGCCTTACTCAAAGGGACATTAGCTGTAACTTTTGACTAATTTTTCACTACTCTGTTTCAATGTATCAACTACAGAATTTTACTATAATCCGATCATCATGACCAATGCTCGGTGTCCTGCTTGCCAACAGTACACACTGTGTATGTTAAACGACCATTGTTATCGTTGATAAATGTATTCTTGTCCAGACCTAAATATAAAATTTACTCATATAGGGTATATTTATGAGCTAAATATCAGGAATTTCTCCATGGTCAGGGATTCAAACCAGAAACTGCAGATGATTCACAGAACAAACAAAATAAAAAAATGACCAAATTGCAGCTAATGTATCTTTAACCAAGACAAAACGCTGTAATCTCTGCACCATGGAGAAATTTCATATTATCCACGCAGACAAGTCAACACTGCTAAAAAAGTACAGAATTCCTCTCGAAATGTAGACACAGAAGGATTTTCCTCCTCATTAACACTTCAACGCGCAAAACAACCGCTTCGTTTGCATATACACCTGACCCTATATATAGGTAGCAACGAGCCCGCCAATATCACTCCTGACTAGTGATGAGTAGAGTAACACTCCTAGCAATATATATATAATATATATATATATATATATATATATATATATATATATATATATATATATATATATATATATATATATATATATATATTTATTTATATATGCAAGACCGGTCCAGGTTAAACAATCTAAACTTAGCTAATTCAGAAATGTAGAACGATAGTTATAGTAGTGGAATTCAAGTAAGCCTGTCGGTAAGCAAAGTACAGGGACAGTAGCTTCACTATTAATAATGATCTCATTATTTTTCTCGGAACGAAACCTCATTATTTTTCTCGGAACGAAACAAAAAACGTTCTTATTCTTCTCCGTTCAAGTGTTTTGAAAAGCAGATTATTAGCCACACGTTGAACATGAACGCTATGTATACAATCTGAATCTGCAATTTATTTTTGACAAATGAATTCTACCCTGGACTGAAATATGACTGCCAGCAATGACCATGGACATCACACACTATACAGACTGTGATAACGAGTTGAACACTACGAATTTCAACATGAATTGGGGAGTAGAACAAGAAACTGTGTTCAAAAGAATCAAAAAATAATTTAAATTATATCATACCAATATATTGATGGCGCAAATACTGCGATCTTATTGGTTGAGACGTGAAAATAACCGTGCTATATGCGCAATATAGCACGGTTGGAACAGGCACGAGAGCTCTCAGCCAGAGAATAATTCCCTTGTTGATGTTTAAAGCCAGAATTTCACTTTAATAGTATGATAATAATATAATATCAATATAATAAACCGGCTCAGCAACGGGTGCCAGTTCACTCCATATATGCACTCGCCATCCCTCGTACACATATGTCGTGAGCTGATCAAACTCTCGTGGTACACCGTCGCTGAGTATGGTTTAATGCTTAAATACATGATGTATATTGCAGCAGCTAATTAGTCGATTAGTCGGTTGATGACTGCCATGCGGGGTTAGTGGGTTCAGCGAATTTACTATGCGTGACGAAGCCCGTGGGAAAAGCCATCGACAAACACATTTGAAAAGCCCATCTTACACACAAACTTAATAAATTGGAAATGATGTAAAGATATACCTTAAAATGTGATTTTGTATGTCGGACTGACAACGTGTAGCCTCCGAGGCTCTGTTCACATTCATAATTGTGTAACTTGTTCACCGTCAATCTGATATGAGTGAGTTTTTTTTTTCTTCGACTTTATCAGTCGCCACAAAAATGTAAAAATGAGGACTGTTTCACTGATTTTGAATATTTTGTTCAGATCTCCCCTCTAGAAAGGTATTTTTACTGTCAGAACAAGAAGCGCCGCCAGCCAATGTCTATTCTGTTTTTTTCTAGCAAACAGAATGTGCTCAGTGGTTGCATGTTTTTCATTGGTCATCACCGTTCATTAGTGGCGTGATTGGTCAAAATGCCAAAGTGAGCCGGCCAAATTTGTTGCAAGCGCTGAAAATTCAGGGTTTTTTTTAGATTAATAGCTCGTCGTAAAGGATTGGAAGAAGAAAGGCAGGCTGCAAGGCTTTATTAGTTGCATCAATTGTGGGAAAAGGAGAGCATTAATCATGCAAACTTATGAGGGCGCCTTGCTTCTGTCACAAATTCCGACTTCCTCAGCTACGCCGGCTCATGCATAATAGCACGGTTCTGACAATGCGTTGACATATTGACTTATTATAAATATTATTTATTTAAGTTGAGTTGTCGAGTTAAAATTAAACCAAGCTGGCTAGTCAACTGAAACTGTCATTACGAAGAAGAATTCCATTGATGCGATAAAATTGTCGTCTGTTTGAAGCACGAACCATTCTGTGTACTTTTTACAGCCTGCCATCACGAGTAAAGCTCATTTTGTTTGCTTTCCCGCTTCCGCCCTCGAGACTAAAATAGACTATATGCTTATTTCACAAATGTCATACGTGGATAACAATCTGGCGATTAAAATTCTAGCTTCAATATTTTGACAACCTTACAGAGTATGAAGGTGGTAACGTTTTCTGGGTGCGTACTATTGAATTTTTGCATTCCACAGAAATGAAATGGCGAGCCGGCTTTAAAGTCAATTTTTAATTACTGCATATGAATGTGATAAGAAACGCACGGAAACAGAACTTTCCCAGACCTAGACACAGATAAAATGATTGACGCACTCAAGAAATTTATAAACCCTAATGTATGCTTGTCTATGACAATTATTATTATTTATCACGATAAAACGAAGAAACGCTCTAAATAGCATTCCTGGGGTCTTCGATGACCATAAAAAACTATGAAGCACCCAGTATAGCTAATTCAGAAGTATAGATTTTTTTTAAAATTGGGCGTATAGACTTAATATCAAACGAAATTCCGCACGGCTTATAAGCTATAAGTATTTAAAGATGACCTACATTCAAGACGCTGTGCGCTCAAACACTCATGCGTACCCTGAAGTCAATAAATTACCTATGCATATTTATTCGGGGTATGGTTAGGTTGTTGAGTTACGATCGCCCCTTACCACGTGACTGGTACGAGGTTGCCTCCCTCCGGATCTTGCTGTGAAGTGTCGCTCTCTTAAAAGACATCGTTCACAGCTATGTGCCAACGTCATGACTTAAACGCCATATCCAAAGTCACTGTGACGCGCGTAATCGTCGGTTGCCGGTAATGCGGCACTTAGCCCGGTGCTCGGTTACGGGGGGGGGGGATGGTCGCAGCGATCTTCCTCGTCGTCACAGATGGTAAAGTCATCAGGACCGTCAAAGTTTTTGACACACTCAAATGGGTCCCTCTATGCACAATGGCACGTAAACACTGTCCATCTGCTTTTCATCTTCGCCCGTGCGAAATAGAGAATAAAAGCATAACAGGCTCTTTTTATATCTTCATAAAGTCTAAATAAAGTACAGCCCTGCTTTGTCCCTCCCATTTCGCTCTTTTAAAGAGAAAACTGTCCTATATTAATGGTATTGTACGAACACTGTTTATTTGACCGAACGACATGCTCCTGTGAGATATAGGGCCATGTCATCCCACTTTCCCCTGAATCTGTGTATATCGATATATCTGACTCAACTGCATATTGTCAAAGCGTACAGCCACTTCGCCACTAGAACACTCGATAAAGCCACCCTTTATATATACATGTATATATAATATATATAATATATATATATATATATATATATATATATATATATATATATATATATATATATGTATATATATATATATATATATATATATATATATATATATATATATATATATATATATATATTATATATATATATATATATATATATATATCTGACTCAACTGCATAATGTCAAAGCGCACAGCTACCGCGCAACTGGAACACTCGATAAAGCCACCCTTTATACATACATACATACATATATATATATATATATATATATATATATATATATATATATATATATATATATATATATATATATATATATATATATATATATATATATATATAAAGATAGGTTTCTCCGAAATTGTGGTCGAATAAAATATCTCGCCAAAGTTCTGAATAGCTGCTTAACGCTACCATTAAAACAAAACGACCAGCCAATAATGCTCTGGGCAACCAGTATATCATAGGCCCTTGGATTAAGTGCCCTGGGTATGAAATGTTGGTGTTTGGGCATCATGTAGCCGAAACGAAGAATCAACCGTCCCCGGGGTGAGGGCGCCATTTCTCAGTGCTTGGCAAGTTAAATTATTGCTGATGGAACATAAACAACGATTGCCGCTGGCATCTTTTTTTCTTATTCAGTGTGCATCTTCTGTGATATTTGAATAAGATTAATTATCTGAAGTATGTGGGGAGGATGACTACAACAAAAGCTCCTTCGTAAAGGTTGACGCGTTTTTTGAATATATCATGGTCAGAATCAAAACTTGTTTCAGACGTCACCCAACCAAATTAAAATAAGGTGCATGATTGGCCTGTAAAGATTCCTATAAAAACTAAACCCACCGATATTGAAACTACTCTAATTTATGCTTTATGCCCAACCAAAAAGACAACATTTAAAGTAACAAAACGAACAAAATTACCAAAGTCAATAGATATGTTTGAGATAAGTTGGAAACACGGCTTTTGTGAACCATGTGTGTTTCTACACTGTTCCCTTTAAGGTGGCACGGGCCTCAAAATTGAGATATTCTAAACTTAAACTTTCGCTCAAACTTTTCTAAAGGAAGCTTTTAAACCACTGTCTTTCAAAATCGAGAATAAATCATCAAGTAGGAGTCACCGTGCAAAGTTTGGTGCCCGAGATACTGTTTACCTTAAACTCATTTATATTCGGTATTCTGGATGGCCGCTATCCCAGGGCAAACTCTAGGTAGGTCTTTTTTTTATTTTCACAATAAGAAGGTGAAAATTCTATTTACTCCAAGAGTTTCTAAATGAGCCCACACACGTGGTTGATCAGAAAAGAATTGTACAAATTTGAGGATCCAGATATCTGTCCCTGAGGCGCATTCTACCTACACGGAACCCATAGTTGTCTCAGTTGAATTGTATTTATAGATCGTACGAAGTCTGTAGTGTATATATGAGACCCAGTCAAGTTTTACGGATAGAAATCCTTTTTGAATAACATTGTGGTGCCACTGAAACAAAGGCTGGCTCCGGGGGACTGGGACTGAAAGAACTATCGTCTGATACACGTCCCTGTTCACCACCGCAGACGTATGTGCCCGACAAGTGAAACGCGCCAAAAGAACAAAACACTGGATGCGTTGTTGGCAAGTCCGGCGATGACAAGGCGGGATGCAGATGCAGTGAATTGTTTTCTCTGTTTTGTTTCTGCAACTACTGGCACATTGCCAAAAAACTGATGTGTTTCGAGTTCGTTGCCCCCTTGGCAGCTTGGTGGATGGATAACCAGTTCATACAAAGTTGGAGTCCTGTACATGTTTGGGTGCAGACACAGTCTCCAACTTTGGAGAGATTGTGACCTATGCAAATGACGGAGACAAAAGGCTTTTTCATCATGCTTCCTTCAGATTTTCTGACTCCGAATAACCCAAACCTCTCGGCAACATTTCTTATGTTTCTGTAAAATGATGGGGGTGTTTTCGTTTGGAGTTGCATCATTTTATATAAGTTGATCTGTAACGAGAATTGAGGTATAGCTATTCAAACCGATTCATAAGCATCAGGGTCATTCATATTCGATGGATTTCTCGGCGTGCAGTTTCGCCAAATTTAAGCTGGCCGTGCTCTCCCGCTAGGATAATTCATGGAGTTTACCTCCACTCAAAGGAATCAGCCTTTGCTGTGGGTAAACCATAGCGGGTTCAGAGGGAACGCTCAAAATCATCAAGTGCACTTTAAGTTGTTGTCGGGTCACAAACCGAGCTAGCGCATGCCAGGCAGGCGTCAAGCTAATGTCCCGGATGTAAGATCGTAAAGATGTAGGACTTGGATTTCGAGTCAATAGCGCTGTAGCTGCAACGTTCCCAGTAGTCCGACCTATTGAGCTTGATTTATCTTGATGGAGGCGATTTGTCGCAAGAAAAAAAAATCCCGAGAAGTACAACAAGAGCTAACCTAAGCCAAATGATGATGGTGGCTCTTATACCGCTAGCGATATCCCCCTTCCATTACACATAGATAATAATCATACGATGCGCTGAAATAAATCAGCGAAGACAGTTGTGGCGAATTTATCACGTTACACAACGCTAACGCTTCTCTCTTTACGACTGTTTAATTGGAGTTTATTGCCGAGAGCTTACTTATCCCCACTTTACGACAAATTCAATAAGGCTGCGCGGACTATAAATAACCGAAAATTTATATGAAGGTTGCTTATCGAATGTCGTTCGAGCTGACGATGCATCAAGGTTGTCTGCTGCGTGTTGTCTGCAGCGCTTCGTTTGCAATGCAAGTCCCCGCCAAGAGGCATTTAAGACTTGAATGTAAGTTAGCAACGGCATGAATACCAAAATGCAGGTCCCTGGTCAAGTTCCAGACATCCGATCTTGCTGGTTCTTGAGGTGCGCGAAACGAAAATAAATTATTGGATTTCCACGTTAGACGATTCGTTTCAATGAATTTAGACATTTGGAGTTTCGGAGAGAAAAAAAATCAATTGTTAGAATTGCAATTGTTAATAGTTTCTATAGATATCTATTCCGCCACATATACACAACCTCAGTCTTTTTCCCACCGGTGGCGCCTCAGTTTTTTGTCAGCACCCATCCACCATGCAGAATTTTCTGAACGCGTAAATTGTAATACGTTTTCCATGGCGAGGCACGGAGGCTGTTGCCATGACAACGAAGCTTTCTGTGATTCTCTGTGATCAGTAGCTACATTCCCACTGATTGCTTTCCTGTTTAGGGTCACGTTCCTGGACCAGAAAGGTGAAACTGATCTGTGACGCGCTCCGAGGAAGACTACAGGGTCTCAGTAGCGCCCGAGGCAAGGACCAAAGGCATAGGACCGGGTGTCAAAAAAATACAGGTGCTATACGTGACGTAATGGCTGCCGCGCGTTGTCCCTGTCACTTGTGCTCGGCTACGACATCAGCTTGACAATGCGTACCGCGAAGGTGACGAAGAAACTGTGTAAAATATGCCTTTCAATAATAAACATAATACTAAAGCCTGTTTGAACAGGCGAGTAAACTCCTTTAACTTGTGAAAAAGACTATGCACTTTGTCATTTAATTTGCCCTTCAAAATGTTGAAGGACTTTTTATTAGCCTGAAATGGCAGTACCGTCGATATGCTGACGTCTTCTGCATGTGCACCTGAGTCATCGGCCTCGCTGTTTGCCCACTTTACTCTCTCACAAATGTTTCTTTTGTCACTACTTTTATTTCGGAATACTAATGATAGCATAAATAAAAGCCAGCCCGTCTGTGCCTTCGTAGCCCCCAAAACGCAACACGCAGTGCCGATGCTTTAGAATCGGTCTCTGACGAGCAGGTTGTTCTCGCCAACCCACTGGTCCGGCCCTGCAAAATGCCAGTCCAGGGACCGGTTTGTGATGGCAGTCAACGTGCTTTCAATCTTGCACCTATACAGCTTTTGACTGTCGACCTTAAATATCCTTGCTCGTAAAATCAGATTATCCCTGCCTATAAATCCACAGGTATTAAACTTTAGACGCAAGATAAGCTAATCTACCGTGGCTACGACAAATCGATAGGAGACGCGGTAACTTTTGCATATCAAATAGTTCACCCTGGTCGAGCCAATTTAAAAGGAATCTTGCGCTTCAATTTTGCACATGTTCTGTTGCTGCATGCATTTCATGATAATAATACAATAAATAAAGTCAAGTTTAAAATGCTTATCTTTTTTACGGTATTTTTCAAGCATCAAGTTCGACAGACTATGACAGACTATCTCCGCTTTTACCCGCCACATTCAGCTTTTCCGCGGGCGCGTGCATATAAATGTGACGCCAACCCACACTCCTTTGCGCGATCGTCTGAGCAGAATCGAGAGCACCACTTTCAGGGGGATTGGAGCCAGTTGTATGACTAACAGCGACAATAGTCAATGAACCGTGAAATATAATGTATATAAGCCCAAGAATCGGCACTGACCGAAAACTGGAATAAATATCCTGGGAGTGCACAAATATCAACGTGATCCTATATGCAGCATATACTATAAATGGTCGTTCCATGGCCATTAGCGAACAAAGTCACAACCATTACCGAACAAAGCAAAACCACGACGCAGTCTCATTTTAATTTGATTTATTTACACTTTATGGAATAGAAAATATGCGATACTATATAAATAGCAATTGTATCTTACAAAAAACTTTGTGAAATCGTCTTATTGGTAGTTAATAAAAAGTAACAAATTTAAAAAGGGGAATTAATAAAAATTACCGAAAATTTTCATCAAAAGACCTTTACATCGATACGTTAGGGAGTCTAAGACGATATTCATGGTGCCTGACGTCACTAAAGAATATATAACAAAACTACTTCAAAAGTTTGACATCACAGGACGCAATAGAAATCGTGACGTCACGTCTGGACATGTCCCTATTAGGGACATATTACAGTTTATACAGTTCCTCCATCAAAACAAACATAAACACATTTGCCGGGCAGGTTGGACTTAATACAGAGAGCGGCATGTCTTGCAAATTATTCTTTGACAAACATTGAATATTAAAGTCACCTGCCATTTTGGGAAAAATAAATATTTCTCCGATGATCTGTCGGGATTGGACAGGCATCTGTGTCATATATCTTGTGTTATTCATGTTACAGGGCGATTGACATAGCTGTTTCGATTTTTTGGCGCTGTTGTGCGGTAGGACTCGCCTGTGCGCGCGTATTGCAGTACGGTCGTTGTTCCGAGTTTCCACTGGGCCATCGTGCCTCCAGACAAACCAACACAGCGTCGGCGGAGACTCTGAGTCACTTGTCCTTCATTCTCACGCTCCTATTCAGGCTCCCCGGCCCTTCCTTCTTCTCATAGGTTCGTCCCTGTTATCAGAACAATCTGATGATTTAAAATAAAAAAATCACCCGCGTCCTCGTACGGTTGACTTCACGCAACGTTCACCGGTCGCGGGAGAAACTGCGAACTGCTCTTGCACTTGTACTCGCTCTTCTTTGGCCGACCCCGCCTGTCGATGGAGAGGTACCAGTCTTCTGTCGTCGGCTCTTCGTCCGGGTGATGGTCGGACGCATAGACGCGGTAACCGTCTTCTATGCTTTCTCGGAAGAGGTTGTCGTCATTCAGGAGTGTCTAAAAAGCGGGAAAGACGACTCAATTTAATAAACGATGAAATTGTTCTCTGCATTAAGAATATTGTGTGTGTTCTGTAATTCAAGACTCGACGTCATGTAGCGTGAAATTTCTCATTACTGTAAATTTAGTTGCTAATTGAATTTAGTTCCGCCAAATGTCTTTATGCATGTGAAACTAAAGAGGTTACATGGCCTACACTCGGAGAAACTCACGGATTTAGGTTTTGAGAAACCGACCCCTTTCCCAAATTTCCAAGAAATTCTTCTCCTGCTTTGCATTACACAGATATAGAAATATCGTAGGATCTTTGATTCCGTCCGAAACAGTTTCACTTGTATTTTGTATTTGTGCAAAATGGCATGATATAAACTGATGGTGGCGTAGAGATGCTCAACTTAAAAGTTTAACGCAAAATAGCAGCATTTATTTTAAGATAGAAAGTTTCGAGGTATGAAATTTTTGCGTTCTAGTGAAGAAATTACTGCAATACTGGGTCTGAAACGCTGCAATATTGCTTATACAAGGTGTCTGTTAGCGCATGCGTATCGGTACACACGTTTACTATTATCATTTTGTGGGGTGAACAATTTAGCAGCCATATGCATATTTGAGGTGTACCCTAGATTGAAGTCTGTGCATACTGGAGTTACCTGTGCACTTTATCGGTAGTTTAATGTAGACTAGTAAAATCATATTCTACGAAATTCCTTGGGCAGTAAACCTTAACAGATAAAAAGCAGTCTTTTGACGGTCTCTCGCCTTGAACGAAAGAGCGATTATTCGCACGAGCGAAAAGCAGCTAAACATTGTGTAGCCTGGGCCTAACTGTTGTCAACTTAACCCTTTGAGAGCTGTAATTTTTCTCACCAAAATTATAGTGTGCAACATTTTACAAATTTTGTGATTTTTTTTCAGTAATTTTTTTGACAATTTTGGATTTAATGAACATCACATTTCATTGGTTTTAGATTTTTATCAAAATTTTAGTAAAAATTCGAAAAAAATTGACTGGTGTATATTTTGATATAGGTGACAAAAATTGACTTTGGCGCTCAAAGGGTTTACGCTACGAACCATAATGCTGTAGTGTAAACGAAAGCGCTTCTTTGCACATGTGCGTCAAACATTTGCCTGTGACGTTGGGAACATAATGTGCCTACACAGTATTATAAATCCTGTTACACAAAGAACACTGAACGTCACTGAGCTCAAGGAACAACGCGCATATAGATGTAAGCGCAGCTGAAAATTGCCGCTGAATGATTTTCTATAGCGGCAAAGTTTCGTTGATCCGTTGAGGTTGATTTGGAGCACGAATCTGCCTCGACATTTGCGAATCTATTGAGCCAAGAAGGCGAAAAAGTGCCATGACAGCGATCAAAGTATATCGACGATGAAAAGCAAGAGTGACTCAGGGCTTGCTTGCACGTCGATAAAACTGTCAGTTCTGGTCGCGGCGGTAAATTGCAAAATGAGGTCAAAATATTGAAACTAGCGCGTCAATTACTTTTTCATTGAGGGAGTGAATTTTACGACGGCACGAAAAATGTACCCGGGGTATAACTCGACTGGGTCACGTTTGCCAAACCTATTTCAAAATAATTACCAAAAAGGGTTTAGTTTGTTAGCAATTAAAGTATTGATGTTATCACAAAAATTGCTAACGGCGAACACACAAGGGTGTTTTCTACCGACTCGGAACTGAATTTATCAATCGCATATGCGGTGAAATACCTGAAGATTGTAACTCTTCTTTTTTTTATCGCCTTACTGTTTTCGTGGCATTAGTCCCGCTTGACGATTATTTTACCGGTATGTTTTGTGTCAAGGATCATCTCGTTTCTTAAGAAGGCTGCCTATACAACTCACTCTTTCAACAACGTGTATTTGGCCTGTATAGCCATAGCAATGCAAGCATAGAAAAATGGCGGGAAAAATTAATGTGATCTATACCAATTTTGTAACCAAACCTATTTTCCCCGCCAAAAACTTGGGACGAGAATTCTTAACACTTCTTAGCAATCGTTAAGAGTTGAGGTTTACTTTACTCCAAAATGGACCAGTATGATTGATATCTGTACATCTAGATCAAATAAGAGACGCTTACTGTTGTATAAAGTCTTCCCTTATCGTTCATGGCTAAGAAACGGCCGGTAGCTATGCCTTTTATGCTGACGATGCCGATACCGGTGGTGACAAACTGCATCCTTGCTGTAACGAACAAGAAAAGACAGAAGACGATTATTTTATTATGCACACTGTACACAAATGAATCACGTCCATCGATTTGGAGTGCGTGTGTTGACATTTAGTTAGCTTCACACCGAACGCTATTAACCACAATTGTGGCCAGGGTATGATTGCAATGTAACCGCAATAATTAACCAAACACACTAGACTGGCATTTCTTAAAATTCGCCTGAGTCATCTCCAGGTCCCAGTGTTTCTGTCTGTCTGAAACTTTGTGTCTCTATGTCATTCTTTCTCACTTTCCCTCTGTGTCTGTCTCTCTGGGTGTCTCTCTGTCTTCCTGCCTCTATCTCTCTGTCTAGCTACCTACTTTCTGCCTAGATATATTTTGCTCTATCTTTGTCTGTGTCTGTGTGTCTATCTGTCTGTCTGTCAATCTATTTAACTATCTCCATCTATCTATCTATCTATCTGTCTTTCTGTCTATCTATCTATCTATCTATCTATCTATCTTTCTATCTATCTATCTATCTATCTATCTATCTATCTATCTATCTATCTATCTATCTATCTATCTATCTATCTATCTATCTATCTATCTATCTATCTATCTATCCCCTTCTCATGTTTTGGCGCCAGTGTAAACCCGGAAAACTGTGTCTGCACATTTTGTGCGACATTTCAGATGAATTACCATGGACGTGATCGAATTTAAACGCATTACGATTTGTAGTCAATAGTATAGGCACACATTTGCACAACGTGCCCGGAGCTGGGCATGTTTGAACTATAGTCAAAGGCAACAAAATTTGAAGTTGTCACGCCCAAGATGAAGACGACTTTGTAAATGTCTATAAGGGGAAAGGTGATATAAGAAGGAAGGATAGAATGTTAACGACAAAATTATGTTGAAACTAGTGGTGTAATGAAACGACAAAAGTGTTGTCAACGAAAAAAAAGACATCAGAGCTTAAAGTAAGGAGAAATGTAAATAAGAAGCATTTTACTACATTTGTTCCTGTCTCTTTGGCACGAGGTGTCGCAGTCTTCTAGTTGTCAGTGATAGATTTTGTTTCACTTTTATAGTTCGGAGATGACGCGTGCTTCCCAGAGCAATGGGGGAAAAAGCGGCTCTTCTCAGCCAATACTGAAACATTCGAACGTCAAGGACAATTACTGCGTTGAATCAAATCTGATTATAAATGACATGTAGAAGCCTTCTTGGCCTTTTACATTCAATTGTTGAATGGTTTTGATGTCTCACGTTTACCCTTGGGGGTTACTGACGGAGACCGTGTACATAGAAAGCACTTCAAATACTGATATATCTGGCCAATCCCTACATCTGATTTTAATAACATTGTGCTGGAGCCGAGAGTTGAAGTTATGAGTTCTCGAGAGTGTTGCAGTGGAGCCGAGAGTTGACGCTGTCAATTCTCGAGGGGCTAGAGCGCGTATCGTTACCATGGAGGTGGATGTGACTGATCCGTCACTTCACTTCGTGACGCATCAGGTGTTCGTTCAGAAATAAACAATTTTTTGACGGATTACGCACTCTGCGAATAAAAGTTTTCAACTTTACTATTTCTGTAAAATCGCTATTTAGATTTGTGAACATTTTCCTATGTCCTTTGAAACAAAAATGACCGCAATAACAGAAAGTGGATCGTCTCAGAACGTCATCAAACTTCTTCTGGTTCTATAAGATTTGAATTTGCTTTTTGCAGAGATTGTAGAACTGATAATTTCATCGCTCCTTCTCGAGTAAAACTAAAATAAAACCGCTTACGTATTTACGATTGTCTATTTTCAACTGCACTCGTTCTTTGATAGCGGCGGGGACATCAATGTTCTTACAATGGGGGTCAAGGGTCACTCTCAGGAAGGAAACCCAATGAATTATTGACTGCCAGGATATTACATTTACTTCATTCATTTCCATGCCATAAGACTGACACTATATTGAGTCTGTGCAAAAATAAAAAAACAAAATTGCGTTTATCTTAAACGTGTTGAATGATATCACAGGAGAAACAAACTAAAATGAGTATGTCTTAAGTAAATTTTCTCTGAAAATCGCCGTGCATGCATAAATTGAACCCAAAGCAGAAATGTTACTCCACCTTTGTATGAATTCAGCCTAGCAACTATGGCAAATGTAATTGTTCTGGGCAGAAATGAAACAGGCTAATAAATGGCCCAGCCAGAAATCGATAGATGGCACGGAAATGCGATTTGTGCCTTTTCGTTTCATCACACTCGCAGCGTCTGATACAATCTATCTGACCATGATAGAAAAATACGTGATTTTGTGCATGGGGCTTCCGTGTGACAGAAAATAAAGCACAAAAGGATTTTAAAAATGACGTACGAAATAATATCTAGCGCCTGACGAATTCAGGATTATTTCTGTAAGCCGATCGAAACGTTCTTCATCACCCATCAAAATGATCTATGGTCTGTCAGTTTTGCGCATCGATCGCCATGGAAACAAATCGACAAATGTATCTCTGTGATATCTATAAAACCGTCGTCTCCCGCAAGGGATGTCGTTTTTATTTCGTTACAGATGACTTTTTGCAAATTAAAATTCGTTAGCATCCACAGTATGTGACCTTTGACCCTATAGACATTATATTGTCGATAAACAAATATCTCATCTATCTGGCAGTTGACGTTTGTGTGAAATATCTGCTGTTTTTATTTTCCCGTTTCAAGCGATGCACATTGCTGATAAAAGAAGTCAAAAGACGCACACAGTGCGGAAGGCTGATGTGTGCGTTCATTTTCACCTGTTCTCAGCGAGCGTCGTCGTCGTCGTTTCGCAAGCTCGTCGACGATTGTCGTCACGATCCGTGGAAACGATCGGATGCATTCTGATTAGCGCTAAATGTCAAATGTGGCCGCGTGACAATGAAACGAAATTAAGCCCCCTTTCTTTTCTTTCGTTTATTTAATCAAACGTGGCAATCTTCATTCGTGATTCGTTCAACAGTGGGCTTTTACAAGTGGCTCATGTTTCTGTTAAATGCCTTTTAATACGCTTTTCAGAATTAGAGCGCGAAGCCACTGCAGTGAACTGCAATAAAACTGCTTACACTAATTAGTTTCAGCTGTAGCCGTGGCCACTTTGGTGTTGAACAAGGCTACTTGATAAAGACCAAAAGTCTGCTTGTACAAAGGCAAAACTAGCTCTGTCTGAGGCTCGAGTTGTAAATGAGAGTTTACGATTGGCACCCTGTGTTCAAGATTAAGATACAATGTAACATTACCATGCACTGGTCCATGTACAAATCTTTTTTATTTCAACTTCCCCAGACAAACTGTCTGCATGGGACATACAATGTTGTCGACTTTGCCAGCTGGCTACAGCTGAAACTAATTAGTGTGAGCAGTTTTATTGCAGTTCACTGCAGTGGCTTCGCGCTCTAATTCTGAAAAGGGTTGTAATACGAGTGTGTGCATTTTAAAGGGAAATATGTCAAGTGTCCGCCGCACGTAAGTATAGAAAATTAAAAAGTACCCATTTACTTGTTTCTGTCCTATAACAGAAGCTTTAATTGGTGATCGCAAAAGTGTTGGGTATATTCGCCATAAATTAGCTATGATTTGAAGAGATGCGACAAGTTATGAAATTTCTGATGACTAATGTGCTTCTAAGGTAGCAGGCACGAAATGTTAAATAATCAACTATTTTGGCGGCAATTACTCATGTTGCTAATTTTCCAGGCATGACTCAGGTGTAGTTTGTGTTGGGTCTGCTGACGCCGGCGAAGTTAGAGTAACTGAGTATAACATATGCCGCTGAATTGTCCGCTGAGACGAACACCAACAAAGATGTATGTTTCTTTTTCCAAGTGTCGTACTTGGCAGAGACAAACGACGAAAGAGAGGGCCTTCCACGGCAGGCTGATTCTGCCGAGCTCCTTTGAAATAAATCAACGGGCTGCCGATCCATTTCCGCGTGCTAAATCCATAAAGAATTTACGCACTTTAAGAATCGTTGATGCGAGGCGTCCATCACTTATCCTCGCTATAGCAACCACACCGATAATGGCGAGCCAGTGGAGATTTAATCGACCCGAGAGATTTGCTTTTTTATTTCATCAGGTAGTCATAATAGCGATATCGAAGTTGTGGCGTCAAAAATGATGCTCTATCTGAAACCGTACCGTATCACAGCTGATGCTTTAATAGTACCGTGCGGGCCGATAAAGCGCGATGTGGCGAAACAAACATAGATTTGCCACCGGTTATGCTCCCGCGCGTAATCTAAATTTAGGGCTTCAGCGTGTAGTACGTCGCGCGCGTCCATTACGGCATACTGTGAATATTTCTTTTTCAAGTTCGCGTATGTTGTGTCACATAATATGCTGGAATGACATAGTTGAGACACGTATAGCTGATTTGTGAGAGTGTTTGTGTTACTGAGACAGCGATCAAAGCTTGTCATCATTCCAAACTGCAATTGATACTAACATCGTAATCCAGCACAAACACATACCGTCAGTTTATTGAGAAAAACCAAACGTGCATAACTCGAGAGAATGCAATAAAGTCGGTTTCGCTATCCCTACAATTGCGGCCTGCGTTCCTTGAAGGCGAGGTGAAATACACCGCCCCCTATGTCATGTATGTAGGTCACTGTTATTAATTTAATCGTGCGGGACCCCATCTTTGCACATATACACCCCTCGCCGCCGGGAATTTAGATGAAATTCCACTGGGTCAATACATCAACAAAACTATGAATATAACTTATGCTTGGCTGAGCCGTTAGGTACCCTTGCCCCATCAGCGATCCTTTAATTGCAGATAAGACGTGACCTCCAAAATATCCGGATAGAGACGGTTTTCGAACCCTTTCCCATCAAAGTGAAAAGATGAAGAGATGAAAGTGTGGAGACACCTAGACTAAGGGTTACGCTGGGAAGGAAGAGGACTAAAAGCCTGGGGGAGGGTAGGACTATCGTAGGAGGTGGGACATAGAGACAGCAGACCAGAAAGAGAAATGGAATTTTCGAATTACGAGCTTGAGATTGTTTTAATGGAAGCGACGGTCGGAAAACATACAGAGACCGGTTTGGTGTTCGAGAGAGCGTAAACTTTGCCGAGGGATCGGAGAAAATACAGCAGTATAAGGACATCGTCAAGAGTTACGTAAAATCGGTGCAAGGGAAAGAATATTTGAATTAATAGCCGACTGAAATTTTCACAGGAAAGCGGCAAGAAAATTGTATGTAAAACAGGCCGGTCCATTAAGCATTCAATGAGTGGTAGATTCGCCTTTTAAGACCCGGGAAAGTGTGTTCTCGAAAAATTTTCAAAAGTGCCAAGTTAAACTTTTACCCTGGTATCAATCTTCGTGGACTGATACCCTGAGTCATATATGACGTCATTTTGGTGACGTAATTTTTTTTTATTTTCCTGAGGTAAATCCCGGGCCAGGGCTCCTGACAGGTCCAAATTGATTGTAAAGGTTGCGAGTGCCCAGACGATGAATGGCGAGTCAATGCGCATGCGCCGGCTGAGTGCTCATGATTCATCCCACTTGTTGTGGGGCAATGAAGGTGGCAGAGTGGCTTCAAATGAAATTCATTTATCTAAGAGAAAAAAAAACACGCGCTTTACTTTCTGACAATGATTCAGACCACTTCATTACAGAATAAAACAAAATTCTGAATACTAATGAGCGTCCAGTGGTGGAGACGTTGGGAACGCGAACCAAAAGTTTTAGTCAGTCAAGCGTACAGCCCTCGTTTTTTCACAGTTGGTGCAAAAAAAAAACGCTTAATCCTATTGGCCCTGAAATTGAATTCCTCCTCTAATCTAAATTTACTTCGCTAAATCCGTGATCCTCCCCCGCAGCCTGTAACACTCTTACCATGGCGTACGCACGGTAATTATTTCCCGATAATTTAATCACCCGTCAGATATTTGATCTGAAGAATAACTTCTCGGTGGCGTCCATTTCAATCATGGTGATGACATGTTCATAAGTTATAGACCTAATTTAACCTCCCGTAAAACAAAACGTGGCCCCAGTTATTTCTATTAAAACTTGTTTGAGCCTGGGCAAGTAACTGTACAAATGATACATGTTTCCAATGCCATCATGGCGTGAACTTTGACCCGATCCGCAGAGCCTTTTCCCGACCTAATTGCATAGAATAATATCAAGTTTCAACATTCCTCAGATAACCCGCTTCTTGTTTGGTTGATTAATTGTCATTTAATTATCTCTTCGAACCGCAAACTGCAATAAAATGACGCAACGTCGATTCTTTTCGCATAAAGTTTACACAGAGAGTGGTGGGGAAATGCAAGCTATTACTTTTAATAGCTGCTGAAATATGAATGACCCCAAAAAAACCCGCAACTTACCATATTCGTTATCCTTTGCTTTGGTCGCTGCGACTTTACCATCAGGCAATATCTGCAGGGTCCAGCGTGTTCGACTGTATAATTCATAAACCGGGGTCGAGTGCCCACGAATGTTTCGAACTGGCAGTACGAGTTCCATTGAAGCCACTTCAGCTTCCTCGAAATCGCCCGAACCAAATATAGAACTGTCCGCGAAGAGCACAGTCGGTGTCCTGGGCGGTCTGTAAATTTCGGCGGCCTCAGCACTTTTGCAATGGGCGAGCAGAAGTAGAATCACTGCTGGAGCGATTATTGCAGGGATGTACACCTCCATTACACGGCAAAGAAAGAGTGGAAGAAATCCCAGTGATTTTTTTTGAAACCAGTCACACGTGAAACAAAAGCGCTGATAGAGAACAGCGGGGAATTACACAGTACTCGTTTTTCTTTAAAGTGGAACGCGCGCTACCGATTCGGGTGGACGGTTCTTGGTTACTTCTTCTGTTCTGTCTTACAAGAAAAGTGAATTTATGTAAGAAATTGCTTGGTTTTTATAGGGTCTCGATAATTCATCAGCGTATGAGTGTATCACCCACGATTAGGCTCTCTGACTCTTTCTGCGACCTCGCACTTCCGGAAGATTACGAGTAAAAATGATAGGTGCGTGGCTGATTCATCACGTCGCCTCTGCACCTTTTCATCGTAATATTGTTGCAAGCGCATTTTCAGGGGTCCATCTTTGCAAAGAACAGTACAAGCCTTAAATCCCATGCACCAAGGCACATTTCCGTCCCTCTATTCGCCCGTCTCCTCGGTATCCCTTTGTCAGTGGCCAGGCGTTTTCCCGTCGGTTACAGCGGCAAACAGCATGATCTGGGGACTATGCGAGTTAGTCGCTGCATGCATGCAATACTCAGACCCGCACACAAATCGGTGGTAGCGATACGTACGTATCCAGCCGGCGACTTCGATGCTCCCTCGATCGACGCTGGCGTTGGACCACCTGACTGAAGATAGACTGGTGAGCTGCGTGGTGACCAGAAACGCCGACTGGCACCCATAGTGCGGTTTCCGATCACCATACCAACCGAACGCAATTGGCCAATCGATCTCCCTCTTTTCGTTTTTCAAATCCTGGTTTCCAGTACCGGCTCAGTCTTGGCTGCGACAGTCCGTACAGCACCACCAACGTTCACCTGCGTCTGACCTCCAAAGGTGCCACACTATCGCTGTCCACGCGAGCAGCACGCGACAGTTTAAGGTAAATTTTGAAAGGGGGAACTCTCCCTCCCATGTTAGTTGACGACTCTGGTATTTATGGACGCAAAAGAACGTGTTTCAAGGCCCTCTCGTCGTGTACTTCGTTCGAGTCAGACAGGATGGGCCAGTGGATTCTAAGTAGGCGTGTTTTAATTCCGCAACCTCGGATACAATTCGAAAGATTAATACACCCCGTTTTCAATACTCGCATACCATCTGCTTTTGTCTTATTTTCAACGGCAATGAAGCGTGACAAGTCGTTCTAAAACCGACTGAATGTAGAACGCGACCACTCCTAGCCGGAATGTTAAACAATGAAGTTAAAAGAGGCACCAGAGTGAAGGTTAAATTAAAAACTTCCCGTTCAAGACAGGACGTGTGCATTTAATTTTTACATAACCCATCAGCAAGCTACTAGAAACGGAGGGGGGGGGGGGGGGGCTTCTTCCAAACCAAAAGCCTCTGAAGACTACAAACTGTGCTGTTTCTGACCGCCTTTTTGAATGTCAATTTCTCTAGTATGTAAACAAGTGTTCGAGCGTGTTGTGCACAGTATTTCTCGATGGCACCGTTGTCAAAATAACCACACAAGTGCAAAGGGCAGCCGGTTAACTTTTTCCACAGTTGCATCATAGATATTATAGCTTTTTGATACCATGCACAGTCATACCGACAATTTTTCGCCAATTGTTCAACAAACCCAACACAGATATGTTCTAATCAGCACAGTTTTCAAAAAAGTACGCAAACCCTTATTCTTGATCGAAAAAAAAATGAGACAAGGAGAAAATGCACCATATATTCAAGATATCGTCTGCAAATATTTTTATCAAAGGGTGTTACCCGGGTTATCTACGTGGAATGTTGCTCTGATGGGCGGATCTCAGTTTGTTATTTTTAATATGATTGTGCAGGCAATGACTTTCTGGGTCAAATTGCTCTCATTTTATTTCCATTTTAAGACCACCGACGTATGAACACTATCAGTTGCACCCATTGTCCGGCCCAAGTTCTTTGACCCAAGTTGTTCATGGTGCGGCCCAGTGCGATTGAGACAAGCATTTGATGCGGGTCGAGAGGAAAGGTTCCCCTTTTGATGCTAAGAAGTGAACATATTTACGTTTCTTAATGCTCGGACTTAATTCCGGTCGTAACATTTCTGTGTTGCTCTCGTAATCTCAATGAGCATCATTCAACGAACTGTGTAAGCGTCAAAAAGTGTAATGCACAAATTCCCAAAGAAGTGCCATATGGGTACTTAGTATTTGCTTTCCAACAATCGTAACTTCTTCTTGAGCAACGTAATTCTTCTATTCTTGTTTTGTTCTGACTCTTAAACCGGAATATTATTGTTTTGAGAGGGGCGTGGGGTAGCTTTTATCTAATGCCACCTATCGAGTCATTAAGAGACCAATGAATAAACAAATACATCTTCATTAGACAATGGTTTTCGATGCAAAGCAGTTCCAGAGAAGAAAGTGACGACTGCGTGATTGGCTGTTGGACACCGCATTTACTGACGCTTATGCTGCCGAAATGCCTTGCATCAAAGCCAACCAGGGCTATTGTGTAATTTCGTCAAAATTGTATTCCGATTCTAGGGTTATTTGCTATTTGAAACCACATACAGTAACACTTATGCTGCTGCACCGAAATGCTTTGCATCAAAACCAAAGAGGACTATAATTTGTGTAATTTCATCGAAAGTGTATTCCGATTATAGGATTTTCGCTGTGGGGCTGCAATAATACGACCAATATGGCGCAAAACACAACAACATGTGGACTGTGATGATGGACATTTCCCGGGGTAGGGGGTATAAGTCTAACACGGCTGAATTCCAGGGCCTATTCAATCGCCGGTCGGCGGTTATTCTGTTGTGGTCAGTATATTTCATTGAAAAGTTACATCGGTACCACACAGTAAGGTCTGCCTTTCTTTCACACCGAGATCTCTTGTAATATTTGACATTCCACGAGCAGACTTCTTAGCCGCACGCTTTGAATTGGATCGAATGCAGACACACACTCGATTTTGCCGTACAATGGGCGTCGAAATCCCCCCGAGAAAGCGTCGGCATTCCAGAGATCGGAGACGAGATCTCTCATTCAGTCCGCCAAGCCGTTTCTTTAAAGACAAATTCATTCAGCAATCGTCCACTTGTCTTGCCTGCATCCTCTTTTCCCGACGATACTGCTATATTATGTTATGTTATATGTTACCAGTCGACCGTTCATGGAAATCGTTCACAGCGTAAAATCCGCTGCATCATTGTGTCTGGATTTTTTTTCTGTCAGGTCGGGATAAAATATGAAGCAAACAATTGACTGACTAGTATCCCGCTTGAAGTTTATAGAGCTACCAAGTTTAGACACACACATACATATAATATATATATATATATTATATATATATATATATATATATATATATATATATATATATATATATATATATATATATATTAATTCTGGACAATACCACTCACTAGTCAGTTTCATGTCACATGGGAAAGTTTTAGTGACCCATGGTGATCTTTGTTTTCATGTGTCGAGCACTTGCAAGAATGTACCTGAGGTAGACAAACGCTTTTTTGTGTTTAAGGCTGCAAACGTTACCGTTATGCCTTGAAAGAACAGCGTCTAAATTTCGGTAGGAACCAAAACAGAGTACAGTCGATGCACAGGCGACCGCACATTTCTGGTGCTGTGAAAATATGAGCAGAAATGAAAATTTTGAATGTCTTGCACCATACCTTCTAAGACCACAAAACATAACTTACAAAGCGTAGCACTGAGTTGATGGTTTATTGAGGATCCTGACAGACTAAATGGGGAGAGCTGCAGATACAGGATGCATTAAAATGCTGACCCTCCCTCCCTTTGAATGACTTTATGGTCCTTGCTGACCCTCCGGGCCCCCTTCTCCTTGCCTGCAGACGGTGAGTCACCCCATCATTAACGCATGAAATCAAGTGACCCTTCTTTGAATGTTATAAAACGTCTCGTGAAATGCAGGGACCAGCACCCCCCACCCCCAACTTCCCGGAAAAATTACCTTTCCAGGTGCCAAGCTTGGGTGCAAAAGACCACGGTCTCGCATTTGCAATGGTTTCCGTCTGTAGCAAACTCATGGCGTATTTCAGTGACAGAGGTTTATTTAGGAGAACTTGTCCTTCTTCAGGTCGACTCAAGCACTTGCGGCATTCTACAGTGCCTGGCAGTGCTATCTTCCCAAGGTCATCCTACATCCGACAAATTCTTGACAGTTTTCTTAGTCCTGGAGTTAAAAATCGTCACATATACCGAGTTTGCAACCGGACGAACTTGTGATTGGGCTAGCGGGTAGAGTCTTGCCTGCGATAATGCAAGAGTATGCAGTCAGTTGCGTCGACAATGCTGAGAACGGCGAAGTCGCGGTGTTATCGAAAGCTGTGCATTATTTATCAATAAAAGCATTTAATAACATCCCCGGCTAGGAAAAATGACCAATTTACTCGCATCCACAGGCAAATGAAATTTATAAATTGTCATCAATAGATTCGAGCGCCCATTTCTGCCATTCTCCAGGGACAATAACAAGATCAGCGAAAATCCATAAGCCTGGAGAAAAACTGGCGAAGGCATTCATTAAAATCCGGGAGATGTGCTTTCAGGACCCATGGCGTAGGAACGCAACCGAATAACGCGCCTTCAGGGACCACACCTCCTCAGTTGTACTTATACTCTCATCATTAAATAAATATTCTGGAGCAATGCACGAAGGACTCCGATACACAACTTACATATAAACTTCTTCCTAGGAACAAATTGGTTCTCGTAGTAGTTTGGATACGTGCAAGATAGCCTGAACCAAATTAAGTGTACATATGTGTATATGTTGATCCAAATTCGGTATGCCGTGTTAGTTTTAAAAATCACGGTTTATGAGATCAAAAGTTGATAATGGTAAAAATTATTCCGCGAAATGAATTTTGTGAGCATGTGCTCTTTTAGAGGTACGCATCTGAACTGACGCGGCGTTGTACCGGACAAGATTTCACTCATTTTACACCTTGAATATTTCAGGACCATTGCTCCTTACGAGCACGGTTATCCAAACTCACGGTAGAGTAAAATTGATACGAGAAACAATTAAAACGAAGAAGTTATAACTTTCAAAGAAACTAAGAGTTTTCCCTAGTTCGACCGAGAAACTGATTCACATCCGCAAGTGAATTAAGTGTTCCTATACCGTTAGTCAGGCATTGTCACCCGTAATCGATTCGATTGCCCTGGATGATGGAGATAAATATCTCGCTGACTATACAGACCTTACCTTTTTTGGTAGGTAGTTCTACAAATTCCCCCAACGTATAGCTGTGGGTCGTTTTATTTCTATTTTTGCGTCAGCCGATATACCTGCCCTTACATCTGCACGCCATTAGAGTAATGATATTTGCCCGGCGTATCGAATTACTTGTATTATCGGGCTTTCATCTGCGATGCATTTCAACGACGGGGCGACTCGCGTCGCGTACGGATTGGACGAGACCGCCGTGCCGCGGGAATTCTATGCGTGTCACGTCGGCGCAGTATCTTGTCTTTCCAACCGAACGTAAAACGAGTAAAATGTGAACTGACTCTGCAATTTGCGGTGGTTAATTAAGTGTGATGCTATGCTAATGCCGTAAGTGTAGCGTTTCATCGATATATTAAATGTTATGGGGGTTCGTGTCAGTCATATACAACGGCATTTTACAAATACGGTGCCCATCCACACCGATAGAACACCGCGGGGAAGATGCGTCATTGTACAAGGAAGACACTTTGTCATGATCATCTGAACATGATTCTGCAGCGGTTTTCGATGTCCCATGTCAAACTGCAGTGCAATCTGACACACGATAGAGTGGTGCCAATCTCCGTTCGTCCACACCACCACCATAGGCAAGTTGAGTTTAAGGTGATACTGTGGGGCGGTGGCGGACGGGGGTGTTATTGCCACTGTGTGTTGACAGACGGCTTCTTTGTAACATCACGTTTCTATAAAATGCGAATTCGGAAAAATGGTATCGGATTTCTGGAGGATATTGGATGGCTGGCATACGATATAATGCATACAGATAGGCTTATAGACGGACATAGTCAGGCAGGTCGGACAACCAAACAGCTAGGCATACTACACACTGATGCACGTGATAGGTAGGACCAATAGTCCGGTTGACTGATATAACTTGCACCGCAGACAGTATCTTGCACCCAGTAAAGATGGCGAGCAACGACATCAGAGAGGGAATCGCTTATTATTAAAGGGGAATAAACTAACCGAGAGAATATATGTAAAACCACTGAGAACATGACACAGTGAGATTGTGACAAGGCCTTTAATGCACCATGACAAAGTACTATCGCACAGGGTCAGATAAAATATGTTGACTAGGTGATTGATTCGTTAATTAGACTGGCATTATGAATTTAGACAATACTCCAACGAAATCCTTGAATGTCCTTTTTCCATTAGTCATTCTCGTCCCTACGGCAGTAAATTGCAGTAAAAAGCACGCTTTTATCCTAAATAGGATGCTCTGTCGTTATTCTGTACAATTTTGGATCGTTGAAATGAAAACGTTTTATTCCCTTTCTCTCACCCAGTCACGTTCTACGGGGTAAAAGTAACTGAGTCAGCGACTTTGTAGCTGAGTCTGAACGGTGCAGAAACAAACAGGAAGCGAGGAATTGGTGAGTTATGTTGATCCACAGAATCGGCACATCTTTACAGTTTAAGTGGTCGGGTGAGTAACACCGTGTTGCGTAACCCTACGATGCATGGGTCCCCCCTTTTGTGAGTCGGCCATTATGAACACAATACCACGCCGACTTTAACCCCCCAATACGACATTCAAATGCGACTATATCGCCCACAAACAGACAATTCTGAATCGCAACTCCCCTTTGACGTAGAGAACGTTAAAACGCGCCACCTCGGCGAATATTGACTCTGCAGAGCAATTTGCCAATTTGTGGGAACAGAGGCACGATTACACCCATGGGTCTACTTGAATTAAAGTCTCCAGCTCGCGCGGTACATATTTATAGAAAGTCTGAAAGCATGGATGTGTGTCTACAGAAAGTCTCTCTGATACTACCGTATAGTGTCACGGCGGCGATTGCTCTGTTCCATCGCTAGGCTATGTACATTACATCAAGACGAAATTCTGAACGCAAATTAATGTGTTCAGCCAGTCAGGAAAACAAAGCATCGCTGATGTCATGGTTTCGAGTACCGGATCTCGCAAACCGCCAAGAGCGTCGTCATGGCAACGGGCACTGCGCGACGTTCTTCGGAAATACGCTTTCCGCCATTTGGAGGAAATGTGTTATCCGTATAAACAATATGTGCGCGGTCATTCCTTTATATAGCAATATCGAGTTTAACGCAAATACACGCGAAACTTGTTCAGAACGGTTTTCGACTCCAGTTGTGTGATTTAGAGCGGATGTAGACGACCAAAAATTTCACTACCGCTAAAATTATTTATCAAGTGATAATTTGAAGAATAACGAGGCTTCTAATCTTCTAATTCTGCTAAGCTTTATCGCTGGATGCTATTTTTAATGTCATAATGCCATTCGGCGCTACTACTGTGTAAGACCAGGGCTGATAAAAGTAGCTTACATGTAAATTCACAAAATCAGAAACGCCTACAAGGCTAATTACATGCTTTATACCGGAGGAAAATTTGTAAGGGGTATTCAATGCCACTGATAAAAGTCACAATGTTCATGCTTCTAAATTTTGATGGTTGGATACTCATTTTTTCGCTTAGAGTGTGGTGAAACATGATCAGGGGGTCAAAAGAAAATGTGCGATTGAACACCTGCTGGCGCTCTACAAATCAACAGGTGGTTGTCCACAAGGGCTTATAAAACCGTACATGAAATGTACGCGCTGAGCAATTTACACGTACACCGCACCGCCGATCGCAAACTGGGGGGTGGGGGTGGGAAAAGAGGGGCAACAACACATTAGCTGAACGAATAGTGCGAATATTTCACCGTCAGAATATATGCGTTATTCAAACCTGGTTAGGTAAAAACAAGGGACTACATGCAGGTATCATTGGGAGGATTTTATTCAAAATTATACTATCAACAGTTCTCTCTGGAAGTTTGAAGTCATATTCAGTCAACTTGGTTAGGTTGTAAGATCAAGGCTCTCCACCAATCCAAGGCGATTCACATTATATCAGACGTACCACCTACCCCCGGGCCTTTCCAAAAACATCAAGTTCCCCAAAACAAGTCGTCTTCATATAGATGACACGTTATATAAAGAATTGCAAAAGTTGGTACTCTGAGGGACTAGCGAGTTCAGTTTTTTTCTGCTCATCAGGGAAGGTTGATTGGCGAGGAATCGCCCTACTTTGATATTTGGATAGAGCTGACCCTGTTTGTGGTTTACTGGATGTTATATTTGGTAAATGAAAGGATTAGAGTGGTTTTTACTGTAAAAAGAAACAAATCGCTGACACTAAAATAAGTTTCGTTGTTTAGTAAAGATATCATTTTATTCCTTTCTCACAGGTATCCTCGACAAAGTGATAGTTACCTTCTCATTCGCCATACAGAAAGGATGATCTTCATCAAGCAAAACATGAAACATATACGGTATGAAAATTCTGGTAAAAATGCATGGTCGATTACATGTTAAAAGGCCCTGTAACTTGTTACATTTGGCACTTTTCTGCTTTCTTGTTTGCACGTGTCAGCTAGGTTCACTTCCAACAGCGTGTTGAAATTATACACGGTACTCACCTTGTTAAGATTGATTGTGTATGAAATCAATGTCAACGATAACAAATGCACACTATGGCGATGGCGCACACTGATAGACCACATTGACATATGTACTTTGTTGTAGAAAGTGGACAAAAAACTACAATTATTATATGGATAATTACGTTATAATTAGATGTTAAAGTTACAAGTTACTGTAGAGGTAAAATTTGAATGTTGGGTTCAGTCGTACATTAATTGTTGTCAGTTAATACTACAAGACAGCCTACATATTGTACACTACGCCTGTAAGGTACGTGAACTTGAAGTACTCCTTTGTAATCTACCGTTCTTCAGTTTTGGAATTCAGTTCTCTCCCTTCATGGAAATATATGGAGTAAAACAAAAGGGAATACCTTATACGCAGCTGTCATTGATGGAGATACAGCAATTATATTTGCGAGGCCTACATGTACCATTGCTGCACTATATGGCATGACTTGCAAATCTTATCATTCAGTTCGGCTACACATTTCAAATCTCTCGATAGTAATCCCTTCAGTGATTCGCCAATAAACAACCCCACGTAACATTGGACTCTCTGTTGAGGATTTCAATAGCATGAATACACTTATAGCCCTCGTCGGGTTATGTAGTAATTAGAAGTCATCAGAATCTTGCACCCGCCGTCAATTTTGATATCGTGAATAAAATTAACAAATTCCTTTGATGAAGCGTCCTGGACCGTTTTTTAATATTTTCACGCTATCATCGCTGTATCTGAAATCAACCTCTACATAGATGATAATTCATCCATACACAGCGTAGTCCTATAACGTAAAACGATGCCTTGCATATATTTTCTTTGCATTTAACATTGCTTTTTTTGGGGGGGTGAGGTTACAGGATCGGAGTCAACCTGTTTTCAAAAGTTGCCGTTTGGACCATGTCGCCTTTTCTTTTTCCGTGGACGTTCACCTACACCAAAATAATTCAACCCCAGCCTCTCTCTCTCTCTCTCTCTCTCTCCTCTCTCTCTCTCTCTCTCTCTCTCTCTCTCTCTCTCTCTCACACACACACACACACACACACACACACACCACACATCTTTATACGCTACATCATCACGATATGTCGGAGTATAAACGGTTTCCTTTCCAAACGACTACTTAAAGTTGAGACGACCAGTCGATTCCATCACCCATTCTCTGTATTCTGGCCGGAGCATAGCACGTGACCCGGTGACCACTGCACAGTAGGATATCGATCGATGCTGAACAGTGCAAACATGAGTGGTTAAACAGAGTGGTGGTTTGAAGCAGCTGGAAGTCACAGTATTTAGGGACTATTGCATGTAGCCCGAAGACTGTACGGCCCTCGGTTTGTCTTGTAAGAGAACCTCTAGATATCTACAATTAGTTAAATTGACATTTTTGTGAAGATCGTCCGGGTATTCACCCTAACTAGTTATACCAGACTATTGAGTGGCAAACTTTGACCCGGCCTGTACCCTCCTCAAGGAAAACCAATCCAATAAATTTAGCAAACCATGTTCAGAAATATAGATACACTCATATTATTTTAACTTTACTTGATATCCGGGTCATATTAATTTTACCCTTGTTTAGATATCGTTTACCTGTCCAGGCCCAGCGTCCTTGAAAGCAAATGGCGCAAAAGAAAATGTAGAAACAAAATCACGTGATGAACAAATTAGCATATTGTTACTAGGCACACGTAACCATGTGAAGCTTTCTCTGGCGCGCCTGGCCTCAAACTTTCGAACGCCTGGAACGATAAGTAATTCGGTAGCTATTAGCAATACCAGTTTCCGCAGTGGACAGCTGCAGCTGGTGGGGGCCTCACAAAACCGGCCCGAAGTTCGCCCAAATACAACGTCAAATTCAAATAAAGTATCCATGGCGATGACACAGGGTAAGTTATCAATTTATTTCCCAAAATTATTAATTTCATTCATCATATTTGCAATCCAGGTGGAAATTTATGCAGGAGCACGATACGGGTCGGCTGTCCTACAACCCTTGCGGCTACGCGCACAATGTCAAGAGAACATTTGCTGCTATGCAAACAGGCTAACTTCGCATTGTTTTCTACAATCCCTCAAGCTATAGCAGCTTCGGAGAATTTTTCCCTACAATGTCGGCACTTTGAATACGTTACTAATTGTGAAGTCATTGGCCCAGGAGTTTAAAAATATAGAGCGAAGGTGTCGTGACCTATGGCACCGTCGCATGGCACCGGTCTGTGTGCTGCAGCCAGTCGGCGGGAAGCCCTTGTCCGGTGAAAGGCGTCTGGAGAGCTAAACTTGTTCCCTTTGCGCTGCGAGTCGGGGGCAAGGGCAAGCTCTATAAGAACGAAGGACACCAGGTAATGACTTTCACATAGCGATTTTAGTCAGCAAGAGTTACAAGGAAGAGTATGTAACAGGCAAGTCTGAAAGTTAACTTGAAAGCAGTTTGCCAAAACATATAGTTACACTCTCCGCCATGTTGCAATGTTTTGGTGTCACTTGGTCGGTCGGCCGGCTAGGAGTACATGAGACGATTTTATTCAGATTATTTTGTTTTATCGTCGTTTCCCATATTACACAGTCACTATCAAACAAGGTCACACGACACCGACGAGTTCAAGGGTACAAATATTTGCGAAGAGTTTTGACATGCGGCTGTTACCTAGCACACACGCAAGTCGCCAGGCCCGGCAGCGACAGACAGTTTGATCGCGCGGGCTGTAATCGCACACTGGCCCGTCGATCACCTGCAGTTGCTTTTAACAATTGCGGTGATATCGTGATACGGTTTTAAATATCGTCAATTGAGAATACAACCCGACATCCCGTGGTAAACCTGTGCACGGCGTGACCATTGCCATTCTGGACGATATTGTTCAGGATGGAAGGACGTCAATACAGTGTGCGTCCCCGCGTCCCAGTTGGGTTGAGAATTGTTGCATAACAAGAGCTTTCGATTAATACATGCTTGATCGAATCCGTTGTGATTTACAGTAAAGTGCATTCGCCTTCATCCAGTTGTAAACCTCACTTTTGACGTAGCTGAATTCTCTGACGAGAAACAGAACCGAATACTTTAGGAAAAGGAGGCCACAATGCGCTGAATACTGAACACACAGGGAAAGAATGTGTCGGAATTACAGCACCGCATACCAGTACATGTCACTGCATTTGACGATATAGGGGCCTAATTCGACTTTTTAAAAAAATTACACATCAGTCCCTGTAACTGCTATCCATTTTGTGTTAAATTGTCTACACGCGGCGCAATTATCGTTTGTAAAACGGTCGACAACTATTGATAACACAAATTCTGTACAAATTGCCACAGAATGAAAAGAGAGGGAGTTAAAAGTTCCACTTGATCGGGCGCGCCATAAACATCTACCTTCCCTACCATGAGAGTGTCATTTAACACTGTCTGGTCAGCAAAGGTTATCGCACAAAACTGTGAGACACAAGGCATGTATATGGCAACACGAAGCTGTGGAAGAAGTCAAAACAAACACTGAAATAATTGGAAGTTTCCACTGACCCATGGAAAAGCCGAAAGGAAAACAGCGTTTTATTGAAAAGTAGAGACGGTAGCTTTTTTACAGCATACTGCAAATTTGAACTACAGTGTTTATTTGGAGACCAATGTTGACTGGTATAGGATAAATAAGTTTGTGCTTTTGCCCAAATTGTTGGTTGATCTTGAGACTCTCAAGTTTGTGACGAAAAATTGATATTGGATAATTAATTTATGAAACACTGTTCAAACATATCTACTGCAGCTAACTTTGAAAAATAGATATCCGTTTGTTGGATGCCTGCCAGTAATTGGCATTGTTTTAGAAAAACAGGAAAATATAATTAATGAGGACATGAAATTGTCAAAAAAATCCTGGCAAATCTTTATTATTTAACATTTTCAAAGGGGACAATATTCTAATATTCAACTTTTGTCATTTCCAAAGTTTATCTGCAGTTGCTACCAAATCACAGCAGGGAACTCTGAAAAAAATGTTGTTACAGTAGATTTAAAACATTTTTAGTGGCGGTTTGAAATGTGATGCCCAATGCAAATATTTCTGACTTTCAGCAATTATGATTTGTTCATAACCAGTAAACTATGAGCGCTAAAGTCAATTTTTGTCACCTTTATAAAATATACCCAGTGAATTTTTTTCTGATTTTTGACAAAATATTGATAAAAACGTTAGCCAATGAAATGTGATATCCATTTGGTCCAAATTATCAAAAAAATTACTGAAAAAATTTAAAAATTGGTAAAATGTTGCACTGAAATTTTGGCGGGAAAAAATTACAGCACTCCAAGGGTTAAGGTTAATTTTGGGAAAGAATGTCATATTAAAGTATTCTCTGGAATAACTTAAAGGGGCAGGTTCTGCTTTTCAAATTATCTTTAAATTTATTTGTGCCCCAGAATATATTGTAGTTGAGTCATTCTAATGTGCTAAGGAAGGAAATAGCCTGAAATATTATATAAGGTACAAGTGGTATTTTTTTTTGTCATACTCAATTCTGAACTACCCACTGTGAAGTACAATGGTGATAGCCCAGACTAGTCACTCTGAAACAATTGCTGTGTAAACCATAGTATAGGTGCTAAAAGCTATCGTAAATCAGTTGGAGGTGTTAAAATTAAAGCCATCTCCTAACACCCTGGGGACATGCCTGGCATTTTACGACATCACTGCCTGGTTACCATGGCAACATGCTCGTACACAGTGCCGCCAATGGGCACAGACCCTTAGACTAGAAGTCAATGACCTTCACTAGTACTTGATCAGAATATGACTCATGACAAGTGATCATACTTAAAAAATTTGAGTGCCTGACTAGTTTTCCAGCTCCAAAAGACTTGCCTTCGGTGTATATTTTTTTTTTTGAATTATTCACAAAGATAAAGTAACATACTTTTAGTTTGATATCAGCGCCGAGTGAAATGAATGTGAACATCTTTGACAATTGGCTAGCCAATGCTTAATCTTTCAACTCAGATAATGTACAAGACGTTGAAGCCTCTAGGCAACAGATTTTTCATTTGTCATACTCTTTATAGAGGTCCATACTCTTTATAGAGGTCCAGTCATCTCAGTCAACCCATTCACACCATGGTTTAGACAATCCTATTATTATCTGGTGGCAAATTTGAGCCAATGGCACAAAAATGGGGGTGTAATTTGCAAGATGGTGAAGGCGGCAAAATCAGTCCCTCAGTTATCAATCATAGTACATTGATACATTAAAACCAATGAATAACATAAAAGTTTTTTTACATTAGAGTCAGACTCTTCAATATTTCCTGAGAGTTACAACTAAGCACAAAAAATTAACGTGATAACATCACGTTTTTGTTTGTTTTGTGTGTGTGTGTGTGTTTTAGCTAAGATAAGATAAAATATGGAAGCCAACTCTGAATTAAAACCACATCGATGCATAGTGTGACGAGTGTAAAGCTTGCATTTTGCTGCAATAACCAATAGACTTATTTCGTTGCTTGGTTTTCCAGTTCTGCCTGAAAATAGAACAGTTATGTATTTATTGCCACTTATACTTGTCTTGTCAGCATGCATCAAGATGCCAGCCAGCATTACAGTCAAGTTCATACGAAGCAAAGTAAAAAGAACAAAAGTATTGACAAGACTCTAGCAGTTGTCTGTTTGGTGTCAAATTTTGAAATGCTTATTTTTTGAGGCTTTGAAATTATATTTTTTATAGATTGTAACCTAAGTAACTTTTTTTTTCCAATCGTCAAAATGCAAGAAGCTCAATGGCCTTGGTCAAGTTCATAAGGTCAAATGTATTCATACAAGTTCAGGTCCCACAGACTGTTGCATAGCAACAGTGTATATACTGGATATCTCACCTTAGAGTATATGCAGTATAGGTCCCAAAGATCAGAGGAAAATTCTTGAACTCTGAGAGACTGGTGATCATTGAAATAGATTAAGCCAGTTTATATACACACTCCATTGTGGCTCAGCAGCGTGGCCAACTATGCCAGTTACACAAATCTTTCTTTTGTGGGTGTGTGTATGTTGTGCGCCCTGCAGAGAACAGGGGTCACTTTGACTCAAAGGCGTGTCGGCCAATTGGCATACAGTAGTGGGTGTGCAGAAGTCTGTTAAAACACTCTTTATAAAATCGTTAAGTTATTGTGCTCTCATGGAACGCAACGACAACTGCATACAAGCCGTCTGAAGTATGTATTTAAGCCTTGGTGGGTGTTGTTGCGGAGGGCTCCTACCAAAACATCCATGTACAATAGTTGTTGCTGCGTGAGGGCAGGGAGTGAGCTCTAACACTGCTCTGCACTTTTTCAAAAGACGTAAACTCCATTCTCGTTGATGATCAGGATTTGTTCTGCAAACTCGGCTAATGGAAGTTGAAGAGTTGCGTACAGCTAAAATGCATTAATATCAGTTTACAAGCAGAGCACTGCAATAATAGGTATGCCGACGAAGACATGTGTGAGATGATGACCAGGTGACTAACACAGCCATACAAGTTATAAACTCCAATCAATTCACGGTTTTCACGGTTTTATAAGGTCATGCACCCATCTTAATCCAAAGTGTTTGGCGTCTGCTGTCAGTGAATACATGACAATGAGTGAATTTACCTCCTGCAAAGCCTATACAAATGGTAAAAAAATAAGTCTATTGTACGATATCATATTTAAATCTCTACTGTATTTTTCCAGTTTGTATTAAAGCTGCAATTTGATCTTTTTTTCAGTCCTTTTGACATCGAATAGGAAAGACAACTCGCACTTTCCTCAAGTTTTTCATCTCCATTGTCCAATTCTCTTTGTACAATCAATTTATTGCAAACATTTGGATAAAAAAATGAAGAGAAAATTATGACTTGCAAGCTAAAAGTACATCATGACATAGAATTTATCATTTTTTCGAATTGCTAAATATTTAAACAATATTTTAATGAAACTACCCAATTGTTGTCATCAAGTACATACTAATGTCTTAACATGATGCTGGGAACATAGAACCTATATTTTATTTGCAACATGGAAGTGTTACTAACTAGAAAATTAAGAAAATAAATGGTCTTCACTATGATGACAAAACATCGGAAAAAGTACTTCCCGTAATCAGTGCATTGTCACTTCAACTAAATAACATAAGTTTGTCTACAAATTGTTAAACAAGATTTTAGAGGAGAAAATTTACCTGCTGTTAATGTTATGGCGGATGCGTCTTCATATGTAAATTATATATCTAGACTCCAAGTGTTCTTGGTTTTATCACTTTGGTGAACCTTTTCACCACAATGGTTTGGCCCAAACCCATTGTTATCAATGGTGATTGTGGACCTGTTCACAGGGAATATGGGTGAAAAGTATTAAACTTGTCAAAAACATAACACAAAATCAAATAAAAGATTGGGATAAGAACAAAGGATTAATTGCTGCTCATGTAATGAAATGGTCATGATCCCTTGTCCCATGTTTGATAAACTCATATTTGTTTTTCTCTAGTTACACTGTCAGATCCATGGAATTTGTTTTAATAATCATATATGAGTAATTGCTGTTTTTCCCGACTTACCAGTAGTAGAAAAGTTTTCAAAAGAATTTTAAACAATGGACACTCTGACCGTAGAGAACCAGATATGAACTGTAAATGCTCACGTGTTTCATTATATATTGCAGTTATGTATGAATTTGAACATTTGCCACATGTTTGCAACTTCATTGAAAGTATTATGATCAACATAATAAACAATATTCACCACAGATTAATTCTATAGGTCATTAGGTATTAAAATATGTAATTAACTGAAATAAAAATAATTAATTTCTTTGACTGCTATAATTGTATCACCACTTATATAGCAAGTGTAATTGCCTTTGGTCAAGTCCTTATATTCCAAACTTTGAAAGCTCATTAGATATGCAAACTATTAATTAGCTGACATGAAAACTTAAGTGCGAAATGACTTCCGATATTGGTATAACCTGGTATAATCATCAATGTCATAGCATGTTATGCCAACTTTGATCAAATAAATCCAAGAATATATCCCTAATTAGGAACGTTAATTAATTAATTAAATACACACATTAGGAATTGGCTGAAGCAAAAATGCTTAATGCCTTTCAATAATGTTAGCTTACATAATAGTATCTTTAATGTACATAGCAAGTTTCATCAATTTTGGTAATGTAAATTCAAATATATATCCGTAATTTCAAAAATTCATTAAATATGCAAATTAGGAGCTGGATGAAGTAAAAATGCTTAATGACTTTCTATAATGTCGTATCGTAGCATCTTTAATGTACATAGCAAGTTTTGTCAACTTTTGTTCAGTCAATACAGATAAATATCCCTGATTATGAAAGTTCATTAAATATGCAAATAAGGAATTGGCTAAAGTTCAAATGCTTAATGATTTTCAATAATGTTCTATCATAGTATCTTTAATGTACATAGCCAGTTTCATCAACTTTGGTCTCGTTAATTCAAATAAATACCCCTAATTAGGAAAGTTCATAAAATATGCAAATTAGGAATTGGCTGATGTAAAAATGCTGAATGACATTTAATAATGTTCTATCATAGTATCTTTAATGTACATGGCAAGTTTCATCAATTTTTGTCATGTAACTTCAAATAGATATCCTTAATTTCAAAAATTCATTAAATATGCAAATTAGGATTTGCATGAAGTAAAAATGCTTAATGACTTTCAATAAGGTTAAATCACAGTATCTTCAATATGCATACCAAGTTTCGTCAATTTTGATCAAGTATATTCAGATATATACTCCTAATTAGGAAATTTCATTAAACATGCAAATTAGTAATTATCTTTCACGTCACCCCTTAATATCTTTCAAAGCTGATATATCTTGATGTGATCAACATTTGTAGCGAATCTCATCAAATTGTGTGCTGTCATTGTCAATATATATCAGTTTTTTCTAAAATCATTAATTATGCAAATGAGCAAAAGTGAGCAAGCCACACCCACCAAAAACTAATCAGTTCTTGCCATTTGCAAACTGAATCTATGTACCAGATTTGATTCTGATCTGATGAGCCGTTTTTGAGATATTGAGTACACAGACAGACAGACAGACAGACATCGCTGCGACATATGCCCACGTGTGTCAACACGTGAGCAAAAAATACATATAGACATTGCTTCGGTATATAATAATCTTTGGAAATTGTACTCATGGATAATAATTGTAAATACCAAAGCATAATAACTTGCCCTATTTCTTGTCAAGAGCATTTTTCTGCCATTGAAAATGTGATTTCTCCAAATAATTAAATATGACAATTAAAAACAAATTTTTTGGCTGCCGTTTGGGATTCAGGGAATATATTCATATCAGAGAATGTAGAATGATACTGATAGTGATATGCACCATCTCTACTGTTAAATTTGATGACATAAATTGGTAATAATTTATGTTTTTTTTTGTTTTTTGTTTTTGTTTTTGATGGCAAAATTAATTGATTTACTTACAAAACATCTTTATCAGCACTATGGTGAAGTCAAATCTCATCGTCTTCAATGGTGAGGTTTGACCTGTATGTTAGGGGTGGAGGGTTTGGATGTGAAATGGTTGAAGAGTATATCAAAATTTAAAGCTAAGAAGGGAAAATTTTCCCTCTCACCTTAAGCCTGAAAAGCGTTTGTTTTTTCCACTATTGCCAAAATCTCTGTGAAAAAAATTGCAAAATGCACAAGTTTAACTTTGAATTGAACAACAGTGAGGCTCACACCAGTCCAGTCAACATATTTGATCAACAGTTAAGACTCCGTTCTTAATTTGGTTGAAAATCTATTGTGACCGATGATAAAATCACCTTAAAAGTTCATTAGAGATTAAAAAGGTAATACAAAATTACCCTGATACTGTTAAATGAAAGACTTTTACATTAAATATTGATTAATATTGATAAAGTCAATATAAGGAAAACTTGGTCAGCTATTTCAGTTTTTGCTGATAACAAAGTGAATGTTCATGCCACTGATAGGAAAAATTTAGCCATCTTCTTGTACATTTAATTTGTGCCCTCTGATTCATCTATGTCTTGCCAGAATATAGCGATTAACGAATGAAAGTGGGCATTCATGCGTGAATATTTCTGATTAAAATATCTTCATTGCTTCTAGACAAATTATAATATAGTGGTTCTGACAATACAGACACTGTCGTAGTGTTTATGTAGTTGATTGATTTCATCTACTAAATGACAGGTTCATTATCCTATCTTGTCAATGTCTTTTATCATCATCCACCCACTGCGACTACAAAATATTATTACCCATGCATTTTACTTAATGAATTTATATATTTTGACATTTAGTATGCCGTCATTTCTTTTGTATAAGAAGAGCTTGAAACAAAAGAAAAATGATTAGTGAAAAAGATAATACAGAATAGAAAATTTCTAGCAAGCTGCTGGTCATGGATGGCAGACTGAAATTCCAGCATGTACTACTTCCGAGCTGTAATGAACTGTGAAATGCAGATTGACCTTCCTCAAAATTGCACATTATAGTATGAACAGGAATAGATATGTTTGAGTTCTCACCTTTTTTAAACCCCCATTCCTTCATGATCAAGTCATGATCTTCATTGAGAACAAATGCAATCAAACCAAATAGCTAGGGCAAAGGGGTTCACTACGTGCCTTTTTCAAATTTTACACCGAAACAAGTACTTATTTTCATTCAACTGCTGGCATAACATGAATCCCCTCCTTAAAGAGAAGCTTAAGATTCGTAAATAATTTGAATTGAAATGTTTCAAACAAGTAGGAATAAACTAAGAGGCAAAAAAAGAGTCTCATCTCACATTGGAAATGTTATTGAGAAGGTAGTCGGCAGTGTGGAATTATTAGTAACAGAAAACGGTGAACAAATAAAAACACAAGTTCAAAGCTGAAAAGTCCACAGAAATCGATGAACAGTATCCTGATAAAGTTCAGTCAAGTACTTACAGACTGTAAACACTGAAACATCACATCTACTCCCAATACTTTCATCAAGTAAATGGACTGTTCAAAATACAAATGAGGTAGCAGCTAGCAAAAAGTATTAATGAAATTTGACTAAGTACATTATATAGGCAAGAAGGCCAATATTGGTTTTAAGACAGGCTATTACTACAGTAAAGTACAATTTATTTTTCCCCCAAAGACAATGATTCTTTCCTTACTGATGGCCAAGATCATTAAAAGAAGTTTATCTTCCTCTGCTATCAGAAACCTTTATCTGATATTTTAAGAGTGAATTGTTTGAAGATCAACTCTTTTGTTTAAAAAGCGGCATTAAATAACTCAACATGAGAAATGTCAATTTGAAACTATTGTTACAAAGCAGTAATGTTTACTGGGATGAACTAACATGTGCGCTTGGCAGTAACCAATGAAATTTGACCGAGACAGAGTCAAAAGGTCATCGCCATGGCATCTGGCATGCCCAGTGACATAATTGGCTCTTAAACTTCTGGTGTGGGACAATGTAGGCACGTTCCTTCACTTGGTCACAATTGGGTGTATTTAACGTTCCATTTATTGAAAATAATAGACCGGAGGGCTCAGGTGGCAACAGCATAAAGGATTAGACTGGATCGGAGGGCACGTTCACCTCCCCTTTTTGGTACATTGTCAGAAAATGCCGCCACACAACGGAAGCAGATGGAGGAGTGCTCCAAGTACTAGTAATACCCGTAAGCCAAAATATATATACAATGTATTTTTGATCTCTCTGTTGCCATGGTGTGTGTCGGTTGACTTGTTGTCATGATCGGTGGAGTGGGGTCAAAGATATTGCCAACTTTAACCACATATTCACATATCAAGTTGATAGGACAAGGTCATACATATGGTGAAGTTTGCCTATGCTTTAAGTTTTAGTATTCTATATTGTCTTTACAGCTGCCAGAAAAATTATCAATAGTGAACTAAAGTTATTTATCAATTAGATGACATTTGTTTTTCAGGTTTTTTCTCGATGTTTTTTAGCATGTACCATCATTTTCATGACAGCAGGAAATTATTTCAGTCTATTTGAAATTATGAAAAGCATTGTTTTGTATTGAGAATGTTATTCCAAAGGCTATCAAGCTATAGAGATAAGGTATTTGACAATTTTTTTTAATATCCTCAAGGATGTTTAAGTTATATGCAAATGGTGTAGCATTTTCAGTTGTGTTTTCAATGGAGAAAAGTAACAGCTACGTGACACATTTTCCAACCTGTTCCCCCTTTTCCCGGTAAAATAGGTCCACCTACACTATTGAAAACAATTATATGGAATAACCAAGGTCTGGTGGTGAAAGGATGAATATTCATGAAGAGAATTTTCTTCAAACCAACCAGTTTGCTCTAGCTGTGTTCATTAGCTTCACCTTTCTGTATGTATTTTGTGGGTGCATTTTTTTCCCTTTTCTTTTCTCAAACTATATGCGTTATGGGACTGGGGATGTACACTGACTACTCAGTGATGTCACAAATATACCAACTCAGTGACGTCACAAATATCCCCCAATCCCGACGAATTGTTTAAAAGGAAAATCAGACAAACCATCTTGAGAAACGATGTAATATGGTTTGCTCACTAATACTATCAATAAAAAATGATATACATCTGTCTGCCGTGTTGACCTGCAGTTTCTAATGAGTCAACCGATTTGTCAACTCGTCTCTCTATATGGATACACTATATTATACACTCATGTTTGTCTAATGAATTTGTACACACACAGACTCTATGCATACATTTCTTGCATTTGTCTAGGATTTTTAGAATAATTTTGTCCTCTGTTTTTTGTTGTCCCATAGGGTGGCCAACAACGATGATACAGTCAGGTTTCTTTTGAATTTAAAGCTTTAGCTGGTTTATTTACGGAATTTTGTGATCATTTGTTTGTTTAAATTTAACATTTTTATTTTATTTTACATGCATATAATTAGGTGACTCAACTTGAAAATGTTTTATATTCCGAACAAACTTCCACATGTCTGACTCAATCTAGGGTCCATCTTTTCATGCTCTGTAAATGGCAGTTTTGTTGACATATCAGACATGTATATATGGTCTTAAAAATGTCTTTGGAAAAAATTATTAAATTCAATAATTAGGAAATATGCATGTTATGAACAGCATATCTATATGTCATCTGGGTCTAGCTTCTTTTGTGCTCTGCTATAATTAGAAATTTTATTTGTAGGTGACAGACGACAGACTAATTGACACCATCGAAAACGATGCAGCTGTCGTTGTCTAATGTAATGTGCATGTCAAATAACACTTCTAGGCTAACTATATAGGACAGGGATCCACTACCACCACAGAACTAAGAAGTGTATTTCTGTAATGACACAGTGTAATGTCAGTACACTATAGGACAACAGCATCATGTTTGTCACTTGCGATACTCAAGTCTGTTGTTTACATTACTCATGGAGTGTAATTTACGTATTATAGTAATATCGAAAAGAAGCTAAACACTGATGATATAAAATATAACAAATATTTTATTGATAATATTCACATACAATTATTGATATTGGTATTTTTCCCTCAATATGTCTGAAGTCAAAATATACCCAATGACAATATTTTTTTTGAAATTATAAGAAGCTACACAAGCACTCCCGGCACATGACCAACAAGTGTCTGATGAAAACTTAAATATCACTGTCAACACGATGACTCAAACAATTTTTCCTGTTTCGTTTGAGGGGTTTCAACGTCATCATGTATCTACACTCTCATTTTGTTTGAGTACCTTCGTCGGAAGTAATATTGGTGATTAATCAAAAGAGCATTTCAAGGTGAAACACTAATGGGGTTTACACTGCTGTAGATGACAATTGACAAAATTATTGATGCTAGTTACAGCCGTATAACTGTCTCTTTTAATAAGACATGAACCTTGAAAGAGCAATACTTCAACCACATGCTGATGATTTGCTGAAGGTTATTAAGATGATTTAGACTTTAATCTTTGAAAATGATAAAAGCAGAGGTCATCTGACCAATGTTATAATATCATATTTGGCTCTTTGAGATATCCATAAATTTGTAAAAATTCAGTATTTGTTTTTTGGTTGCATTTCAAGAAAAAAAAGAAGAAAGAACATACCAAAATAGGTCTTGTCTGATCTTCCGCCATTTTAACACATTTGCTTATAACTTTCTCACTGGTAATTAAAACCCATGGTATGTACCTTTTGATTGTATCATGAAGTATAATTTTACGTGTCGACTGTCAAGCCAGTACGCTACAGTTACCTGAAAGAGATGCACATTTGTTGTGCAAACTTGAAACCAAGTAAACTGATAGAGTCGCGGCAACAATAACAGGTCAGTTTTTGCAACACTGAAACAGATACATGATCCCCACAAGGAGGGCGGCCACGATTGGTATAATTTTACACTCATTTGTCAGATTATCGGGGTAGAACTCACAAGCTCAGAAATATGAGATTCTGTTATTGATCAATAACAAAATGTTATCCATCTCCGGAGCTAAACTGGACACAAAGCCAATAAATACAGTCACTAAGTTGAAAATAAAATTTGAAAATTTGTTTTCAATTTTCAGGCAGTTTATCTTGTAGTGTTAGCAAGTACTTCATTTGTGCATATCTGAATTTCTTAGTAACGGTTGAATCTGTTCAATGAATTTGGCACTAATAGGCCAATTCTTTAATAGCTGCTTAAAATAAAACCCTTTGGGGATTATAAATCTCATTCAAATGGACTTTCATGAAATATTTAATCAATGGAGGTGCTCTGAGGTTTTTCCTCAAAGGGAAACGCTCCCTCTATAGACAAAAATATACAATTGTTCATTACTTTCTCATAACTTTCTTTGATGTTCAATGAAAAGATTAAGAACTGCAGAGAACAGTTTTTTCATGGCATAATTCAAAACTTTTTCCCTTTTGCAATGCCAATGGTGTTAATCTATTCCCTTAATGGGGAAGTCATGAAAGCCATGTAAGAGTCAACTGCAGAGAGGCAGATTTTTGTTTCAATTTATGTACAAAAAATGGGTGTTGTGCTTGTAGCTTTAACCAAGAACATATATATTTCCTAAAATGCTTTTAGAATACACAGAATATTTTTCTGTGTTTTAATCAGAGCCCTGTAACTTTGGCTGACTGTATCAGGAGCCAAATTGCAAGGAATTATATTTCAATGTAACACTTCTTGAAACCAAAAGTTTTGAACTTTTGCTCAATTTTCCCCAAGGAATTTTTGAGTCATTCTCTTTCATAAAAGGGGGCTACTGGGCAAAGTTTTGGATGAGAAGAGTAACCAAAGAATTTATGTAAAATTCAAAATGGCCGCTAGACCCTGTAAGCTTAGCTTTGTTAACTTTTATAGGGAAAGTTAAATTTTTCATTTTCCCCAAAACACAGTGGTGGAAACTTTATATACTCCACAGACTTCAGACTGACTCTGCTTGAGTGGTGAAAAAGTATTTCCACTTTACTCATGTCTCTTTCATCGGCTTCTATTGGTGACAGAGATGACAACACTGTATTTGTACCTATATTTCTTAGTAGTTAATTGGATATTAGATGAAAGAATTCGCTTTGCTTGCGCCAACTATGCAAATCAAGCTGTATAGTGGCTTTACAGTGTAAACCTTGATGATATTAATAACAAGGACAATACAATGCTTATCATATCATTCACTCCATGTGTAAAGATGTTGCTGATATCTACATGATTTATGAGTGACAGAGTTATCTCTGATAACAACCAATGCTATAAAGGCCCGGCGTTCAAGAAAAATTAGTGGTTAAATATGATCGTCTCATAAAAACAAAATAGGCGGCTTTTTTGGTTTCAGATATGAAAATCATGTGATAGGCCACTGTTACAAAACATCAAAAAATGCATATGAGCATGTATGAAATACAGCAATGGACAGTAAGTTGAACTGAACACTTGGATTGCTCTTTTCAATTTACTCCCGTCTTTCTTGACGTAAATTTTGGAATATCCTTATGGTGAAACGTTATAAAGTCTCACTGATGATACATGTATGTGACATCAAGAAATTTCATGAGTTTCGATTGTAAATTTTGTATGTCATGGCACTGATGATGTCGTTTCTTTTGCCAAAGCAAAAAGTCCTTGGGAAGTGTAACTATTTTATCGTAAGAATGTTATTTTTTTTGGTTTCGTCATGTCAGAAACAATGCTCGTCAAGTAACTAAGAAACTATAAGGTCAGGCTGTGCACCTGGTGCAGATGGTAATGTGTCAGAACACTTAAAATATGCAAGTAATTAAAAAATCATTTTTCATCTGAGTGTGATCAATTTGTTTAAAGTATGACATTGTGCCTCGTTCATTACCAAAGGTTTACTTGTGCCAATATTAGAAACTCTACACTTGACCCTGCAATTCAAAATAATTACAGACCCGCGTTAACCCTGTCAAGCATCTTTTCAAGGATTCTTGAACTTTATGAATTAAAATGATTTATAGTTGACGTTATACCCATTAGAGGATTAACTGCTACTGCAGTAGCCTTAGCAAATGACATATTGTACCAAATAAGGTTACGTGTTCACTTGATGCAGAAAGGTGTGTTTGATGCTGTTCCACATAAAATTCTGTTTTTTAAGAAATGGATGTGATTCCTGACCATTGCTGGATGATGTTGGTGTGTTTGTATGTTTGCTTGAAAAAGATATTTCATCTCATCGTTACATTTTGACAACCATTCTTCACATTTCATATTAAAAAGTACAAAGGCTTTATCTGTACTAGATGAGTTGACAACAATGACTGTTATCTTCTATTGAGCAAGCTTGTTAAAAGCTGCCATATCTTGATCATGTTATCAGTGTCATTGTAACATCCCTGTTCTATATTGTTGTTTGTTATATTTTTTTTCACTCTTTAGCATTCTATCTTCTTCGTCGTTTGAAGGCTTAATGAAATAAAAATAACCATGATAATATTAATCTTATCTTTAGGAGCACTCTGCCCTAAAAAACTAAGTAAATGAAACAAAAAGCTACAAAACACTGACAACAGCAAGCATGATTGAGATACCAAAATTTATCACAAAAGTTATCATAAAAAGTCAGGTCACATACAAACTTATAAACTGCAATGATCATAATATTTTACATAAGTATTTGTGAGAACTGATAAAATAAACAAAATTATGTAGATATAATATTTTACTCTTAAAAAAGGAATATTCAATTATTTTTTCTTTCAAATTTGTGCCTGTCAGTAATAATGTGAATACTACTTTAATACTGAGTTTATGCATCTAGCAGATGTCACATTACATAACTGAATAATTTGATATATTAAAATATAATCTATCATTGATAGGTTATACAAAGCTCTGTTGAGTATGATTCAGTGAATATTATTGATCACTTGGATATTACTTTCCAACTTGAAATGTTGTACATATCACAAAAGTTATATTTTTTTTCAGTTCTTCATCATCTAGATAAACATTTTAAATTGGTCGATAATGGTTATGCTGAAAAAGCTGAGTTAATATAATAAAGAAAAACATCCATTAATGAATTATCAACATGGGGTCATCAAAATTGCAGTTTACAAACACTGTTGACGATAGATGGAATTACTTCACCAATGCAAGGACATTAACTGAATAATGATTCAGACGTAATACTAATATCTTCAGCGTTTCCATAGACAGTCATGTTAATATTTGCTGTCATTTTCAACTTCCCCTCAGGAGAGCTTACAATCAATATGCCCATTTCCTCCAAAGGATGTAATATTTTTTACCTGAATTGTTTACTCTGGCGTAAATGGCGTTTAGAGTTGCGTGTGTACTCAGCGATCTTGAAAGTCAATCTCAAACAATTCTAATCATTCATCTTGTTTGTCGCACTTGGTCGTAAATTTGCGTCTCAATTAATTCTAATTGCTGTATCAGTTTGTCGTGAAACGTGATGACTCAATTGCTGACGCTTGTCTGTCAGGTCAAAATTTGGCTTCTGTAAAGTTTAATGTTTATTATATGTACCGCATTTGTTTCCTGATCGCGGAAATTGCAGTTTGTGCTTTAAAAGTTAAATTTTCCTGAAATTTAAATCCAATAAAATATCATGAAAGTAATAATAAACTTACAATTCTGAAATAAGACAAATATTGACATGATCTTACACCCAAAGCATTCATATCATGTTTTTATGCCACAGGGTCAATGCAAGAGAACTCTACAATTAGTTTGAAAATTTTTTCATGTAGAATTATCACATATTTAAAAGGCATGATGGCCATTCACAGGATTTATCTATCGACCAACACACTCATTACTCATTCATGATCCAATGTTTTATTAACTTGCTTGTATTAATTTATTAATTACTTGGTTAATTATTAACATATTGAATGGTGTGCAGGTCACACACTTGATTGCATTTCTAATCAACATTTTAATTTCCTGAGATGCCGAATTTTCCATAAATAGCTTGATGATAAATTTTTTATGATTTTTTATGATCCAAATGTGTCATATAGATAATAAAACTGGACAAAAGTAAAAATGACACAAATTTTAACAAGCAAATTACCGTACACAGCAAACTTATAAATATTGGCAAAGGGATATATTTTGTTCTATTTAGAGTGGTCTTCCACCCTAGTGTCAAGTGTGGAAATGATCAACTGGGCTAGAAGCCCAATTAACCATGTATTTATATTTTGCTGAAAAGTGTATAGCACCATCCATCTTGTGAGTGCAACAATGTAAATTCCAACACAGCATGAAAGAAAATAAAATGCTTGTTGTTGTAAAGGTTTAGATTTTTTGCATTCTGTGCTTATATCCACTGACCCATGTTTCAGAGTTACATTCCTTGTAAAATGTGAACAAATTTAAAAATTATATTGAAATTGTTCAGAACAAAACTTTATTGAACCCTTTCACTGTCATTTCCCTCCATTAGAGTTAAGTTTATCACTAGAAATTTATCTGATTGTAGAAACACTGGGATGATAAAATGGTTGATAGATTTGATATCCCAGTGCTTACATGCCTTGGTACAATATCAGGTAGTATCATTTTGATATCTTCATTTAAAGCTAAACTTGCCTTGCTACCCAATTCAGTGTGTATAAGTCTAATGGAAATAAAGGGGAGAGACCATACCTGGACAAGAAAAGGGGTAGCTTGTATACAACTTTAATAGTGCTTCAAAGATTGTGACAGATATTTACATATCCATTTTAGGAGTTCCACTACCTGTTGTTATTCAAATGAGAACTGAACATCACTGTTGAACTTTGAGTCCGGCTGTGCCATTGTTTCCGACTGACCCAGGCCACAGTGACGCAACCACGGTTTCAGCAGGATCAATATACCACGCCAAAACTTAACTCAAACAATGGCCCACCATAGGGGGATAATTACACCCGCAGAATTTGTACTTTAAAGGCGACTTATCTCACTGCCCAATGAAAATATGTTGTGGTTCCTTTTTTTTCTGGATTCAAAATAAGAAGCTTTGCCAGGATTAAGGACACACAATTAGAATGAAGCTCTTGAAAAAAAGGAGTCTGCGCCGACTGTTTGACAACCGCTGAATGGGATATTCTTAACTGTGATCAAAACCTATTACAACATACTGAAGTTGGCAGGATATTAAATTTCATGTTCTGAAAAATTAATAAAAGAGTATTGATAATGAAGGTTGAAGCGTGACTTGATCAGAGCAGGTGCTTTTTCCATCCGGGCAATGGTTTGCACAGAGTTGCTAGAACTTTCATTGCTTATTTATCAGTCAATGTAAATTTAAAGGGTCTCAGAGAAAAACTTGAATGGGCATTCCAGATGCAGGGTTTATTAAGTATACATGCAATATTGCATGCATAATGTACACCCCATAGCAACGATTTCCTTCACTTGTGTTAGTTTGCATAGGCATGTGGGAGAGTGAAGACACACACTTTGGTGGCTGCAATCATCTCAGACTCTTATTTTGTTCCCAGCAACGACGGAGTCTTTCAAAATCTGCCAATCAGGTGGATTTGTCTTCTTAGCAATACTGTAATAGTCAGTGACAATTAACTCCACAGGGGACAAATCAGTTGTGCACGGATTTTGCGGATGCCTCGTTGAAACAAGATTATCGCAAGGGGTACAGACGCCGGAGAAATTCTTTCAGAGATGTGCCGGATCAAGGCTCTAATACCCTTGCATTGAATTTAATTGCGATCAGCAAGGGACCCAAACTAGCAGCTCTGACATTCAAATCCTGAATCATTTGAAAAAGAAAATCAGCGGAACACGACCGACGTGTTTTCAAAACACCCTGAGAGCAACCACCTGTGAACTCCAGCAGAGCAGAACAGAACTTGCTGACAACAGAGAGAAGAGAAAAACAACATAGACCGCCTCCTGCAGTTTTATACCTGGCAGCACATCAGGCCACAGTCAACGATTCACAGTCCATGTCCCTGACCGGACTTGCATGACTCAAGTCTCAATCAATTTTGCGTGACATCTGATCGGAATCCTGCAAGAGTTTTTTTTCTCCGGCAGCCATGACCCAAGGAAGGAAAGAGAAATCTAGGAAAGAAGTTCTGAAATTGCCACCGATAGATGCCCACAAACCCAAGGGTCTTACATCTCTTACTTATCTTTCAACTTTACTGTACAACTGATGGCTTAATTTGCTGACATTGTTTTCAGTCCATGTTGTGCCAAGTGTTATGCTAATACTTTTCATTTTCGTCACTTTCTCTTGCAGTTGAGAGGCGACCAGCCAGCCGAAGAGGATTGAGGGGCATGTGAGTACATGTACAATTTTTCTTGGTTTTCATATCGCTTCGGGCTGTATTCAATTCATAATGTGTGCACTTGATTCATGCCTGCTTCAGAAGCAAAGGTGGTCCAATTTGATACACAACAATGCTAAAATTTCGCAAACATTGATCAACAAGAATAGACCATACGAAATGGAAACGGGCATTATAACACAAATATGATAATTATTTGCCCCTGTGTTTAGACTCTATAAACTGAGAAGGGAAAAAAAGTTTAAAACATGGTTTCAGCTGAGAAGTCTTGGAAACGGTGTTCAAGAACTGGTCATTCCCACTGTTATGATTAATACAACATATACTTAATCACCAAAATTCTTTATTATACAAAACCTAATGCAACTTGTGCAATTAACCATTCACACAAAATTCAAGCTGTCCTATTGTCTATTTTTCTTACTAAAATCACAAGAAACAGTAGTACTTTCAAATAGATTCTTTAAAAATGTGATAAATTCACCATTACCTGTTTTCACAGTACTTCATAAACACTATTGGCAGGTGTGAAAAAACTGATATTCGTATTGTTTCAAATTGAAAAACAATTTGAAAGGTTACAAGAAATTTTTCATCATTGTTTCTACAAAAAGGGAAACTAAATTAAATTGCACGAAGCAGGAAAAAAGTGAAACAGAATAATCAGGACCAAAGCTTCTTGTGAAAACAGTTTCAAAAAACACAGGAAGCTAACTCAGAGTTTCTGACATGATGGCCATCAAAACAATTTTTTTTGGTGAACATATATGAATGTTTTCTCATGGTTTTCTCAAACTTTTCTAGTGTTTTTACAGTATATCTAAGTAGCGTGTATGCTTATACCATAGCCTGTAGAAGTAGAATTTAAAGGGGACTAAAGATGAATATAATTGATCGATTTCAGATGTGCTGCGTTAAACATTGATTTGTCATCTTGACTACAGAAATAGCTGAGTTTGCCGACAAAATCAATATGTTTAAAATACCTACAGTATCAAGCAATAGATCTTATGAGCAAATAACGTAACAATAAATTAAAAGAGATCAACTTCCGAGAACAGACTTCCAAGGCAAGGTTTATTCTGTTTACATTATTTGCCATGTATATCACATGTCCCAGAAAGAAGTCCTTTTTTTCAGTTATTGTTGGTAATTCAAATTGAGATACACAGTCATGATTGTGATAACACAGGGTATGTTGGCACTGAATTAGTCCCGATAGCTATTGTTGCTGGCAGCCAGACAATTTCGAGTGGAAAGTAAACAGACTTTGCAATAATAATAGTCCAATTGTACGCCGCAGTCATTCAGTGCACAGCAATTGAGCGTTTATCAATAACTATATGTCACACGCTCACACAAAAATATTTCATGTTATGTTTGCATTTCTACAACAGCTCTTCCAAACCTTCCGTTGTTTTTTTTTATTATGGTTTTGAATATTTCAGTCTCTCCATTGAGTTGAGAAACATTGGTATGATAGCCAAAATGATTTAACACAAAATACACTCAAGGAGAGAGGATCTTGATTCTTTCAAAATAATCAAACATCTGTAAAAGTTGTTCTAACTTTGCTCTTGAAAAAAAAATATTGATCTGAGAATTGATATTAAATTTCTCCAGTACATTTGTATCAAAGTACATGTAATGCCTTATAAGTTCCTGAGGCCAGCATTTGTCTCCGTAATCCATGGCGTGACGGTATACAAAAAATATTGCATAACAGTACAAACAGATATTGACAGTCTGCCCACAAGGGTCTACCTCCCTTTAAAAACCCCTACTTCACAGTCTCACAAATATTTTAGTATTTAGTTTGACTGACAATGTCATGTTGAATATTGAACATTGGAAACGCACAGAAGTGTGTCTGTGCTGAATTCTTGATTAATAGTGCTTGTGAAATTTTAATGATTAACATTGTAGATGTGAGTTAAAGGTCTTTCATAACAACTTAGTAATTTTGTTTTGCCAAGTGAGTGAGGACTCTTGATTAAGCATTATACTGATGCCAAATTCAACACAGAGCGACCGCCAGACAAAATTACAGATTTGGGTTGAGAACAAGCACATGTAGTGTTCCAGCCAAGTGGCACAATCTATAAGTTAGTTGTAGCAACAGTGGTTGCCGTGGCAACAGTTGTCAGGGAGTGGCATTTCTTGTCAGGATTGCTCCTTCAGTGTCTGCACTGCTGTTGTTAGAAAACAACAAAACAACAAGCAATTGAGACTTTGATGTTGAAGACGTTCAAGGAAGTGATCTAAATTAGTCAGTCGGCTATTTAATACGTACACTACACCATTATTTCGATTCAACGACAAGTCCATGCTGGCAGCCCCATTCATTGCGGTAACTATCAACAAAGTGCCTGATTTATGAATTTTTAATAAGGCTACTCGGATCGATACCGTCCATTTGCCTACAAAAGGAGAGCATTCAGACTATGCGGGCAACAAAAGGGCCAGAGATGACAAAAAAAAGAAAAGATGGAAACAAAAGAATCACATGTTGTGTCAGTCACAGTGGTTCTTGAACGTGGATTTGCACAAAAGCCACTGGGGGTAATTATGTTACAAACAGGTGAAAGCTATCCTAGTTTGTCAAATTGCCATCCACTGAATTCTTGAATGTCTATGGTAGTCAGAAACAAGCCTTGAGTACTGCGGATAATCGCTTGAATTTCACACCGATGGAAACATAAACATACACCGGTGGCAAGTAGATGTTTCACGGGAGTAATTCAAGACTATAAGCTATGAGTAATACTAAACTACTCTATTCTCAACACCGCATGGAGGAGTTAAGCAGGTAGCTTGTTCATTGTATTTGGCTTTTCTTTTGAAACTGCATGTCTTTCATTTGGTGACTTAAAAGTAACCTTGTGTGTTAATTATTGGGATGGTTTGTTTGGACTTTTACTAGGGAGTGTAGTGCTAAGCAACTGAAACTTAGATCTTACTACTTCTTCACTAGAATATCCATCAACAAAAATGTCAAAGTTTGAAAAGTAAAAACACACTGATGTCACGTTGATATGAATGACTTCTTTTTATGAGTAGTTGACACACTGTTTTGTGACATCAACTTTGAGCAATTGCAAGACCCTAATCTACTCCTATTGAGTATATAGGCAAGTATTAAACCTGGCAAGAAAAGGGGGAAATTAGAGTTGGTCTAAAGGCAGATTAGCCTAATTCCAGTTAGAGATCAAGTGATCCACCAAGTTGTCAATGGGGAAAGTAGGTTTTTGTTCAGGTTCTATCAAGCAAAGAAGTATAGTCACAATATGAGTGGGTGGGTTTGTGATCAAGTATATCAGGATAGAAATTTACCGCCGCCTTTAGCATTCGACTTGGTAAACACAGACAGTTACTATGGGACTAAATCCTCCGCTTTAAAATGTAGGAAAGTCACTTCCTGTGACTTTGTAGGCTGTGTGTGTAACTTCAAACAAGTAGAGTTCATGAAAAGTACCATTGCCTTGCCCATTTCACCACAAAAGTTGATAGTTTTTAAAGAACATGGTCACACACACCCAAATTGATGGGGTGACCAAGGTCATTTTGACAAACTATTCAAAGTTTTGAGCTATGTAAGAATTAGTCTAGCCATATACTTGTGAAATGTGATATTATACTGAGAAAAAAAAATCAATTTAAATACTGCAAACCTTTATTTTGTGCGAGTTCATGTTTGTAAACTCAAGATTTCTGCAGTAGTCACAGTGTAATCTAGGGTAATACATACACTATTTGTAACCATTTGTACACAGAAAGGCATTTATTGTAATTTTTTTTTGATAGTGTATATATATATATATATATATATATATATATATATATATATATATAATATATATATATATATATATTATATATATGTGTGTGTGTCTGTATGTATACCAGTATATGTGTATATATGTGTGTCTGTGTGTGTATGTATATATAGTATATGTCTATATATATATGTCTGTATATATATATATATGTCTGTATATATAGATAGATAGATAGATTAACACACTTACACACCCCAAAATTACTGTTGGGAAAGGAAAGACTCTATTAATACAAAGATGCAGAGCTGTCATGAAGTTCAAGTAGGAAACGAGCGTTCAGAACTTGAAAGTTTAACACACTAAAGCGATAATTCTGTTCCGAGCAACGACGTCTTCAAATGTTGCTGAGAAATGTAATCTTTGTCCTAGAGAAAAAAGGCAAAGTAGTCAAGTTTCACACAATCATGCTAACAAATCTACAGTGCTAGATAAACGTTTTGAATTATGAGTGTTTAAACGTTACCAAGAAACAAGAAATATCACTGTCTCACACAAACAATGAGGAATGGTACAAACCAGTACCTTTACAGCCTTTCATCCCCAAATGTCAGCTACAAGAGTCTGGTCACCTCATTCTGGTTGGGAAAGGGTTAATATGATATTGGGGATTGACAGTTGAATGATGATTGCTTGTCCCTTTGTTATAGAATATCTAACTTGCTCATTTTAAATTTATTTAAGACACTTGATAAACTGGTATAGGCTTGTGATGTTGAATTTTAAAGGGAGACATCATCATCAAGAGAAATGACTATTTTGACTAGAATACTCACAATTAATGTAATTTTAAATAGGATTGTAAATCTATGAAGGGACCGGATCGTACTTTGTCCACATCAATCAAGCACCTCATGAAGTTGTTGACCCAAGCGACAACAGTATTGGACACCCACTGAGAATTTTACATCTCCAGAATTTGAATTTGCATGTAATTTACTTTACCTATAATCATTGTATTTCTTTGACTGGTGGAAAACAATTGTGGCGAATCTCAAAGAACTCCCCAAGGAGTTAAATGGAGATAATTGACCTGGCTTGATATTATTGGTGCAAATTCTCACCCTCTCTAAATTTCAAATAAAAGCCCAATTTTTAGAATGCATTAATTGGCCTTCCCATTGGTTGTGGTAAAACAAGCTGTGAATTAATGAAATTTGGTGTACAAGTAACCTAGTCTAGCTGTACCCCAGTATGGCTGTAATCACAATTGCACATTAATTTCAAATTTAACATCTGCCATACAATGAATTCAACCTCCCTTAGCAGTACAAGCACGCGCTTTCAATTTAATTAACCTCTTCACCACACTGGCGTAAACCTTTTGTTATCAATGGTAATTAATGGTGGACCTGTTTACAAGGAATCTGGGTTGAATTGGCTGAGCCTGGCATCTTGAAACAGAATGGACCCATGCTGTTTAGTTGTCCATGGCAAAGCTTGAATGTCAATCTAAAATGAAACAAAACCTTGAAAAAATCAGTACAAAGTTCAGCTGACCAGTTTCACCCTCTAACCAAGTGGTTTGGCCTAAACCCATTGTTATCAAAGGTTACTTGTGGACTTGTTTACAGAGAATGGGGTGAACAGGTTAAGACATTGACAGAATGAAGTTTTTTCAAAGATGCCAGTGTTTTGCTTTGCTCTATCTGAACATGAGAAAACAGATATCAATATTTACAAATTAATATTATTAATATTATTATTTATCGTGAATTTTGACCTCAGTACCAGGAATATGAATGGAATGTTATGATACTCATAAAACAATATGTCACCTTTATTCAGATTGTTAAAGCTGGTAAAAAAATTTAAATGTGGTGAAAAGAGAGTTACCACAGTGTAAACAGATGATTTCATCATTACACTTGTGAAGTTGATGAAACATATATCATCAGTGGATGGCGCTCTCAAAGTAGCGTTGCCAGCTTCAGTTAAGGTACAGGAGTGTCCATGAAACTCTGAATTTCAAAAGCATGCCAAATACATTGCCTCAAACTCTAATTGTAGTCTTTTGCAATCGTGTATAGTGATAGAACAATCCAGTGAAATTGAAACAAGCAATAATAGGAGTCAAGCTTGCAGTACATCAGTGCACCTTTGCTTTGACTTATTTCGCACACCTTGTTGAGAAATGTTCATGAAAGGACACGTATTTTGTAAACTTTCTAAGCTAATCTGAAAACATGATATTTGAAATTGCTTGCAACAGTTTGAGTTTTCATGCATTTCCCCACGTTCTTCATTTGTTTGCAGGGAGAGAATCTATGAGCTAGCACAGCCGAAAGATTCAAAATGTATCTGGCTTACAAGCTTCGGGTAAGTTTGATCAAACTTTTCCATCATTAGAGGGTGACCGCTTTCCTTTTTAGTCACTTTGTCAACTATCGTACATGCATTTTTTAAATTTCAATAATAACATGATTTAAAATCCAGTGTTTCTCTTGTACACCAGGGCATCATCCTAGTTCCTCAAAGTTTACTAAAACACTCATTTCCAAATTAGCTTGAGGACAAATCAACGTTGATTTGTACTTTTCAGCAACATATAAAGTGTAAATACTTATGTTTCAAGAATAATGATTAAGTTTGCTACTTCAAATGGGAACTTCTCAGCGCTGTTCCAGAGAATCTTCTGTCCAAATCTTCTCCCATCCGTATATTGCTAAAACAGAAGTCAACAATATTTGAATATTGTTTTAATAGACCCAACATGTCGTGGGGCAACCAGGAGCCAATGTGGCCCATAGCGCAAGCTACACTGAATGCCAATTCCACCACAAGGCTTGTATCTCTGTCAGAACCTAAAAAGAATTTTCAAGAAAGACTCAACAGGTGAGTTATTGCACATTTCTCAAAGAGTCATGGAGGCCAATGCACTGCACACAGTTCACACCTCAGCTTTTATAGGCGATAAAAAATGTTATCATTGTCATGCACGTTTATCTATATAGACATAGCTGTGTCTGCTTTCTTTTTACACATTTGCTCAAAAAGGATTTAAATATTGACCAAATAGTGATACTCATCCTAGTGCAGGAAATGTTACTATCTATAAGATCACATGTACAACATGTATAGTTCTGAACTGTTAACTTATATTTATTCATCATTGTTATCATTTTGCTGTGTCTCTGCAGAAATAAGCACTGCTATTTTGTTGTTTTTTATCTCCATGGATTTGGTGAGCTCAAAAAAAAAAGGCAAAAGCATATTTGCTAAATAGCCATGTCGCTGCATCATTGGATTCTGTGGATGATAAAGAAAGCCTTAATTATTTTGACTGTATATGATATTTCCAAACAGCAAAGTATAGCAAAATTACATTAAAAAGAGCTTAGCCAATTAACACTCTAAGCCAGTTAGGGAGGCCATTACTCACAGTGTGTTGATATGAGTGGCATACATATGGCTGATGCAAAGAAGAATTTGAGAAATGCTTGACGCGAGTCAAAAGCACTTGAAAATCTTGCATGTCAGAGCTAGGACATACAATTGTAACTAAACACACTCGAAATAAAAAATTAAGCAGTCTAAGATGTCCGTCAATATCCACTCATCTGAAAGTTTACAAAACTGTTCTCATACGGAGCAGGATGTTTGTCTAATGTATAGATGAAAATAAAGTGTTGTTACTGTAAATGTCACGCATAATGAGATGATGTCATCACTAGGCTAGATCAAGTGATAAGCTACGCTTGTTGGCAAATATTGCTTCTTGTGAAAAGGTCAGAACTGTAAATCTTTCTTTTTGTTTTTTTTTCCACACTATTGGGGAGCCGAGTGCCAAGTGGCATTTCACTAACGGGCGATTAGCATGCAGATAATCTCCAGAAGGCCAGTGCTCTTGTATCATTTAGGAAATGTTTAAAATGGATCATGAACACTAAATCATATCCACAATGAGACTGTTCCCATGAGGATTTCAAGTACAGGGAGATTTATTTGATCAATGCATTTACTTATCCTAGTTTTCCTCAAACACTTGTAAATCAGAAAACGGAAACTAAAGTAAATGGATTCAAAATTTATCATATTATTTTATCGGGACAAAAGTCAGAGACATTTTCATCAATAGGAAAAGTAATATAAATGCAAAGATTCTAAATCAGTTATTAGCAAACTTTACTAACAAACTTTGTTCAGTAATTATCTACGTTTGACAAATCTGACGACAGTCATAATGATTTTAAATTCTGTGCTACTTAAACCAACATCACATTTTACAAACACTGTAGTAATTTGCTAAAATCTAAATATACCCCAATTGCTTGTATACAAAAAAACTTGTGCATTCTTTACTTACCTGTGGAAGTGTAAATATGTATACTGTATCACCAAAAAAAATATAAACACATAAAAAAATAAACTAACTGAAACAGTTAAAAGTTTGATTGAACCAACATTTACAAACTTTGACAGAGCCTCTTTTTGGATTGCCATCGATATCTCTGTGATAAATTGTGTGAATGATCAGCAGTTTGCATTTATCTTTGTATACAGACCAGAGTTTGTGAATAGTTGTGGCCGTGGGTCTGTCATCTTGGAAGTGAGTCCGGGTGCAACCAAAGCATCAGCATCAGAGCGGGTATCAACTCTAGCAGGACACAAACAGCCCCCTCAAGCTTTCAAGGAAGACAGGTAACTATGACAACTACTTCTCTCCATTATGATCTGAACCAAAGTAATTAGAAAGATACAATTCACAAGAGCAGACACACTCATTAAAATATTAATTCATTCAACAATCTGTTTGTTTGTTTATGTTTTTTATCTATATATGTCATGTTTCTATTCATTTATTTAATGACACATTCGTTTGTTTTTGTTTTTCCTGCAGGCCTGAACACACTTTCAGTTGTGGTCGTGAATCACCGATTTGGCTTGTTAATGAGGCGGCAAAGAGGGCGCCAGACAGGGAACGCATAGAGTCACTGGCTCAAACTAAGGCTTTGCATAGAAATTTCCTACCGGCCAGAGAGGTAGGCATTTCAGTGTCTATTCATATACCATGCAGAGCAGGACGATTACCCACTTCACTGCTGTTTGTGCCGTGGATAACAGTATTAAGGTTTCATCGCTGTGTAAATGAAATGATTGACATGTTTCTGTTGATAACATAATCCAAAAAAAAATTGTAAAATCTTAAATCAAGGAAGTATCAGAAATGATGAAACCTCCAGTGGTGGTTCATGTTGTTGTTTACTGACCATAAATTGTGCAAAGGCAGAAGTTGAAATCACCAACTGATATGAGCAAGTTGGTTACATATCATTAGAAATAACCGTTTCACCCTATTTCAGAGTTTTCAAGGCCCAATCATAGCATTAACCTCCATGGGATCATACCAAAATTCTACTGGTAATGGAGAAGTAAAGTCAAGAAGTTCACTGACAAAATTCTGTTGAACCCTGACAACCCTTCCATTCTACAAATACTGACATTGTTGTTTTTCATTTTTTCTGCAGATTGAAACAAAGGTAACAAAAGCCGCTATGTCTACAAGTGCGACTCCACGACTAGAGATGCTATCAAGACCAAAAAGCAGACCCGAGGGACCTTTCAGGGATTCTATGTGGCCTGTAAGTCAAATTTGGGTCAATTCAAAGTTTTGTCACTGTCAAGAAGAAATATAGACAACATCATTTAAAGGGACAAAGTCGGCCATTTTTCATGAATTTTGTTTGATGCAAGATACTACTTATATTTTTTTGCATGTCGAAAGATACTGAATAAATGGGTGACCATGCATATATTCAACCCCGGTTACTGAAACCATCACGGAAATAAATTAATGGTCATGACCATTTATTCATTTTCGTGATGGTTTCATGTATCGTGTCTAAAATCGGGTCGAATATATACATGGTCACCCATTCATTCAGTATCTTTCAACATGTCAAACAATATATAATAGAATCTCACAACCCCAAGGACCTGGGATCAGATTTCTCACACGAGTTGGGGATATTTTGTCTCACACTCACCTGCGGCTCGTGTGAGACAAAATATCCCCAACGAGTGTGAGAAATCTGATCCCAGGTCCTTGGTGTGTGAGATTCTTTTTCTCACATGACCACAAAATGCGTTAAATTCAAATCGGACATATACAACATTATCCAAAATGGTGACAAGTCTGTCGTCTGCCACTGTACTTTGACCTGCTTACTTTGTAGTTCTGGTCTGTGTGTTACTCGTCGTGCCATTGGATAACATTTTGCGCGTGGAACAAACAGACTGTTTATCATCCAATCACAGCTCGTGTTATATTTACTGCAGAGTGTGGGACGGTTTCTGAGAGTGTGGGATCGATTTTTCCCACACTGTCGATCCCGCACTCCCAGCGGCCAGGAATGTGAGAATGTAGTATCTCATATCAAACAAAATTCATGAAAAATGGCCGACTTTGTCCCTTTCATCTGACGTAGAGTAACCAAAGTTATAAGGACAACTTGAGATGCATTGTAACTTTCTGATCAGAAAGTGTAAACATTAGATTTGCGGTGATTCCAATCACATAATTGACAAATTGGATTTGGAATGATTTCCTGTGCCCTGTAGAACTTTCTCCTCTCTTTGTAAGTTTGTGATTGTGGAATGCTAACAAATATAGAAGTCTGTCTTGCAAAAGCTTATCATGAATTGTTACAATTCAACAAAAAATTTAGATAATCTCAGTTTGCCTTGATAGTTGCGATATATTTATTATTGACACATAATTTTACAAATTTCTTTTACATGCACGTGTTTGACCATACGATGTCATTCCAGAGTCTATGTTAAATAAGCATCTTTATGTTAGAAAACGTTTTTCAATACTAGGACTTGAGTTTAGGCAGTACACGCCTCAAAAGTGAAAGACATAAACCTTTTGCTCAAACTTTCCTCAGTGAAACTTTCAACCATTCACTTACCGAATCAAGACTAAAAATCAGGGGTCACCGTTCAAAGTTTTAACTTACTAAAAATTTACCGTATTTGAAATTCAAATGGCCTGCATTCCCTTGTTATGGAGTAAAATAAAATTTTCGACTTTGAAAAACTATGTATGTGTGTGTGTGTGTGTGTGTGTGTATATATATATATATATATATATATATATATATATATATATATATATATATATATATATATATATATATATATGATGGGTGGAAACATGTTTCTCTATCAAAGGGCAAGTAGCTGTAATTTTTTTTTTTTCACAAGTTCTTGTTCTACTCCACAAAACATGTTGAAGTACTATTTAGCTTGTCAACAAAGGGTCATCAGTTTGTGTAAATTGCACTGTTATTGTTTACATTTAAATTCTAGTCCAGACCAGAATTCACTTGTCAACAATAACAAAGCAGTCTACACACATGTACAGGCTACAGGTTACAAGCTGAATACTGTGTATCGCAACATGCTTTGGGGAGTAGACAAGATACTGTTGTTGATATCAAAAGTAGAAATAGTGAAACAAAATCATCAGAAGTTACAGCTACTGGCCAGTCATTTAAAATAAGTTAAATAAAGAAGTTTTACAGTAGCATATTTTGAATTCTTGACTCACTTTACCCGTACATAACTCTAGCTGTTCAACTTCTCACTTCCAAGGTTTCGAAGAGTGCACGGCACGCCACAGCAACACCTCGTCAAATGGAACTGGCGAAGACAAAAAGCGTATCGGATGGATACCTTCCAGCTCGCACCATACAGTGGCCAGTGAGTAAGGCAGCGAGAAAGGCTATGGCCACTCCAAGAACCGACGAGCTGTCCCGTCCAATTATTCGCGCGACCATGGATCATGTGCAATTCAACCCCGATGCGTTTATCGTCAGCGAGGCAGCCAAGAAGGCTAGATGTCCGCCAAGGATAGAAGAATTAGCACAGCCCATTCAGCGTTAAAGACACGGCTACATCAGCGAAAAATGACATTTTATTAAAAAAGACTTTTTGTTTGACCAAAAATGTTCTGTATCAACATATGCAAAACATTTATTATTTACACAACCACCGTGTTCTGCAACATTCGCTGTCCGTCCACTTTTGAGAATCCGTCCATTTTCTTATGACCTTTGACCTGTCTTCTCACACATGCTTGTGCAGATTTGAACTTTCTTTGTTATGAAAACGAATAAAACAGAAGAAATACTTCACGATCAGCTGTAATTTTTCTGAATGTTTAGACATGATGAAGCGGCCTCTTGTGGGGCAGAAACTCATTCGGCAAAAGGCTATCGACACATGGAAGTTGTGTGGACATGTTTCACAAAATCGTCAACAAAATTTCACTGTAAATGGTTGTATTATCCTAAAAATAAATACATATAAATTTTATGAAAGTGTTTTGGCCTTTTTTGGCAGGTTTCTACAATTCTTGTACTTTTTCAAACTGAGCTTGTGTTGTGATAACATTTTAATCGTATCTTTCACAGTATTATTATTTTTTCAATCACAGATGCACCTCTGTGGGTTGGTGAAGTCCGTCCATGTTTATTACATTTTTTACTGTATTCACATGCAATTTGAACTATTGTGTATAGTTTTTTTTGTTTTTTGTTTCTATGCGACCAAAGAAATCTATCAGCATTACAACACACATAGTATTTAATGATTCTGTCTGCAAATAGTATTGTGTTTGTGTATTTACGAAGGAATTGTGTTGATTCACTCAGTGTGTATTTTTGAATTTACCAAACGCAATTTCGATCTCAGATTTTATTGTGTAACGTTTCACAGGTGTGTACAGCCATTTCTATATAAGCTGCCCAAGGTATGATTTTGAAATATTTTTCTTTGTAATGATTTTTTATTTTGGAGTGTTCATCATGTTTCTTGTGAATTGTGGCATCCTGAAATTACATTACACATAATTATTTTTTCTTTCACTTGGTTGAGCATGGAGAATTGGTTTTCTTTGCAGGTATTTGCAGACATGTTGGAGAAAACGCAACACAATAAAATTAATTTTTTGAATATAAATGCGATTTGTGTGCCCCATTGTTTTTGTCCTACTCTGTGGTTGAATTGGTGAATTCACAGTGATCTGTTGTCATGGCTACAATTGCCATCACTTGCGATTGCATCATAGAAAAGTATACTTTGGTCGATGATAATTCCAAAAGTTTGTAAAGATTAAAAGTTCAACTACAGCTGCAGTGAGCACAAGATATTTTGCCTGCTTGCACCCAAAGGGTTAGAACTCACAATTTCCAGGTTAAATTTAGTTGAAAATGTAACTGCGTTTTGATGCAGTTATTATCAAACCTTTCACAATTTCCATTTGAATTGCCAAGTCAATTTTCAAAGAGCATAAATACTCTTGAATACTGAAGTTACTTTTGAATTGAAATTACACTAACTGCTAGTTTTTTGCTCACGTGTTCACAGACGTGAGCATATGTCGCAGCGATGTCTGTCTGTCTGTCTGTCCGTCCGTCCGTCCGTCCGTCTGTCTGTCTGTCTGTCTGTCGGTCCGATATCTCAAAAACGGCTGATCAGATCACAATCAAATCTGGTACATAGATTCAGTTAGCAAATGGCAAGAACTGATTAGTTTTTGGTGGGTGTGGCTTGCATACTTTTTGCTCATTTGCATAATTAATGATTTTAGAAAAAACGGATATACATTAAAAACAACTGCACACAATTTGATGAGATTTGCTACAAATGTTGATCACACCAAGATATATCAGCAGTGGAAATCATTAAGGGGTGACATGAAAGATAGTTGCTAATTTGCATATTTAATGAACTTTCCTAATTAGGGATATATATCTGAGTTGACACGATCAAAATTGACCAAACTTGCTACATGTATTGAAGATACTATGATACAATATTACTGAAAGTCATTTATCATTTTCTCTTCAGCCAATTCCTAATTTGCATATTTAATGAACTTTCCTAATTAGGGATATATATTTGAATTGACTTGATCAAAGTTGACAAAACTTGCTACATGTATTGGAGATATTATGATACAACATTATTGAAAATCATAAAACATTTTTACTTCAGCTAATCTCTAATTTACATATTTAATGAACTTTGCTAATTAGGGATATATATCTGAAGTGAGTGGACCAAAATTGATGAAACTTGCTATATACATTAAAGATACTATGATACAACATTATTTAAAGTCATTTAGCAGTTTTACTTCAGCCAATTCCGAATTTGCATATTTAATGAACCTTCCTAATTAGGAATATATATCAGAATTAACTTGATTGTAGTGGTTGAAACTTGCTGTATACATCAAAGATACTGTGATATAACAGTATTGAAAGTCAAAAGACAATTTTTCTTCGGCCAATTCCTAATTTGCATATTAAATGAATTTTCCTAATTAGGGATATATATCTGAATTGACTTGACCAAAGTTGACAAAACTTGCTACATTTATTGGAGATACTATGATACAACATTATTGAAAATCATTAAGCATTTTTACTTCAGCCAATTCCTAATTTGCATTTTCAATGATCTTTTCTAATTAGGGATATATACTGGGATTTACTTGATCAAAGTTGGCAAAACATGCTGTGTACATTGATGATTATACCAGGTTGAAACAATATTGAAAGTCATTTCACATTTTCATGTCAGCTAATTTATAATTTGCATATCTAATGAGCTTTCACAGTTTGGCATATATGGCTTGAAGGACTTGGCTAAAGGTAATTACACTTGCTATATAAAGTGGTGGTACAATGACAGCAGTCAAAGAAGGTATTTTTATTCTAGCTAATTACGTATTTGTATACTTCATGATCTTTTAGAGTTAATCGGCGGTGAATATTGTTCATTATGTTGATCATAATACTTTCAATGGTTCAAATTTACACATAACTGCAATAATAATGAAACACGTGAGCATTTTCAGTTCATATCTGGTTTTAGCTTGAAATTCTCCTATATTTGGAAATATCATGGATAGACAACACAAGATGATCAATAAAATTCAAGTTCAAGCTGGTAAGAAGTTACAGCAACATTAACCCTGCAAAGTTCATTTATTATGATCAGGTCAATATGGTTAAAAAACCAGTGAGGAACGGCATGTCCCATATGTTGTACTTCATCAAGAGTTGAACAAGTAGATACTGTAAACATGTTCACCGACTTGACCAACTATGACATACATGCCAAGCATGTGGGAATATCGGTACATGTACGTTTCTTGGCCTGATACTGTTTTTAACTGATGTGGCAGATGGCACAGTGACAATCCTTGTTGAACATGTCCAATTATCAGCACATTACGATTACTCAATGTTAAATGATAAAATGCTCAGATAGCAGCTTAGAATGTAAAAGAAAACTGTAAAAAAATTTCTTTTACATGGCACCTTCCTATTTCGAAGCTATGGCAGTTGTAACTGACCAATAGGGTCAGGTCAGTGCTCAAAGTAATGAATTCTGTTAGTATTTTGAAGGAAAATCTCATCCAAAGTGCTTTCCAAATACCTGTCTCAATCTTTACCCCTGTATCTTTGCTAGGCAAGGGATACTAGACGCGGTACCACAGTAGAGATCCCCTGTTCACATACAGAATGCCTGCAGTAAAGTCAACTGTTGCAGCTGTGAGAAGAGAAACCAAATTTTGGTATCCACTGAAAACGTTGGTGACTACACATTAGCAATGTTGTACAGGTATAAATGACAATTCTTCACAATCAAGATCAGAGCAAATACAAGATCTCTCTGAACTTCATCCGTACACATGAAACAACAACACAAGATGAAGATAATTTGTTAAGAATTTTTATTTTATTTTATATAGACCTCTAAGGCATATGTAATATAGACCTTGACGGATTCTTCATAACCTTTGACCTTGAGACATCAGTCACAAGCGCCATTGGTATGTACATGATGGTGCTGAAGTAATTTTTGTCTATGAAAACACGACAATCGCCTCTGTCTGACTTGTGAATGAAATGGCACTAGTTTGAAGCAAATTGTGAGAGTATATCTTCACTGTCTTCATTGCATATCACGAAGTGTCCATAAAAATCTGTTGCCGTACCAGCATTTTTGTGCCAGAATATCACGCAGTGTCCATGGTATCTGTCGTCTTCCCGGCGTTTTTCTCCGCTAAGTATTTGTTGTACTGATCAGGGAGGCTTTTAAATTTGTTTATTCTCTGTCTGATTTGTTTGGGAGTGTCCTGGTAATAATTCCTCTCATCCATTGCCATTGCCTGCAGGGATGACACAAACAACAGCAATTCTTTTCATGAAACCCTTCAATTACTCTAAAAGCAACAGTTTGGTACTGACATGGTATTGCTTACAAGGCCATGGCTGACATTTCGGTTTTGCAGGGTATGAGTCACCATAGCTCAAATTCACATACTACAAAATCAGTGTCAGGATTTTGTCTCGCAAAGCCCTTTTTCAGCTATCAATTTCTCAAAAGACTTGTGATAGACTACATATGTTTGCTATTGTACTTGTTGCTTGTTTTCCCGTCTGCTCTACAGTAGTCTTTCCTACAAATAGATTATACAAATCACACTCATGTAGCAAGTCTTTCATGCTGTAGGTTTTACACGATGTCAAACAACAGAAAAAATAAGTACTGTCTCAGGAGGGCGCTACACAGATTTACCACATCAGGAATAGTACACGGTTTCAAAACAAAACAAATAAGATTCGTAAATGATAAGACAAGGTATAAAAGGGATGCAAGGTAACTCAGTCTTTCGTTAATCTTTCAAACTTTATGTTTCGTCTCATTCATTGGTACAACATCTGTTTGCTTGACTTATTTACAGTTATACAGACAAAATATTTAACATTGTTGGTGGATATATCTGCAATCAATATTTCATTTAATTAACATTTCCAAAAAAGAGGTAAATGAACTCATTCTTCACCACTACACTATCAACAGATGATTTCACAGACAAAACTAAGTTGTGTAGTACATCATGGTCTTCACTATAGCTCAACGCTTCCACTCCACATATTCATTCATGCATTATCCAAACACTGCCACATGACACTCCACAGGATGCTGTGTTTTCTCTGCTGTTCATTGAAAGGGGCACTTTCTGCCCCATTCATCAAAATAAGGGGGCAGACTTGACATTTTGGGGGGTAATTAACTTTGATGTTGATTTTGCCTTCCTAGGAAGTGCTTCCTCAATATCATAACGATCGTCATCCATTTCAGTTGTGTCGTCTATGTCACATACAGCACCCGTACTAATATCAACATCTGTTTGTCAGCTTGTGATGTGCTCGGCTTGTCTCTATCTTCTGTCACCCACAAGTTTTCCCAACTCTGGATTTGACATATTTGTTCCCTTGGACATGATTTGGTCCGGATTTGGGGGCTTAAATCCTGAAAATATGCACCGATCTCTGTGCGCCCAACAAACTATTGTATTGCATTGCTATACACGTGCCTACACATGCTAAAGCTTGAATTTTTCCAAATTCCATCATTGATCCACACGGTTCGCTACACTATGCGCTTGGGTCATCCTTATATATCAGTATATGTGAACATCTTTGCTTGCTGTGTTTCGTTGATTTCCATGCTGTCAGTAAGTCTTTAAGGGCAGACAACGGCTCGAATTGCGCAATTTGCATTAATCGAGCAGTCGAGAGAAAACCCTATAGGATGTCAAATGTTTATCACCAGCCTCAAAGCCAACAACTCTTGAAATTTTGGGGAAACAAATTAATAGAAATTGTCCCGTTTTTGGGACTTGAAACAACTTCACAACCATTTTTACAAATTATTAGTAACCACAATACCTTTAGGTTATGAGAAATAAAGAAGATGTTTACCTTATAGTCTTCCCCATACTTTTCCATCATGTAGGTACAATATGAGACTTCAGGCCTGGATAATTTTAGTGTCTTTTTCTCCGGCAAACTGGCTTCTTCTTCAAGCTCTATGGACAGAAGATCAGAAATACAAATATTACGCTTGAGAATTTGTTTTTTAATGCAACAGTCCTGTTTTCAATGGAAAGAGAGCTGGAGAACTCACTGCTGGTATTGAAAAAAAAAGTTGACGAAAAAAGACAAGTTGTACAGGTTGTATATGACAAGTAAAACACTGGCACATTTTTCAACTCCATTACCCCAGATGGCAAGACTGAAAATAATGGACCTGATAAAGCACAAATTCTAGGCCCTGTCAACCTGCCCTGCACATACCAAAATTTTTTAACAATTTATATTGTTCTGTGTCTACAGCATTGTTGTGAAGTCTTTGTCCACTATAACCTCTACACTAATATAGTCTGTGGTGGGAAATTGGATGTGTCTACAGTCTTTTACAAAGGGGCAACTTGCTGCCTTCTTGTGTGTATGTATATCTGTCCATCCACATATATAACACACAAACACACAGGTCCAAGAGTACATACATACATACATACATACATACATACATACATACATACATACATACATACATAGATTGATACATACATACATATACTGTACATATAGACAAGGCAGACTACATTTAGCGATGGATAAATACATATACATTTATTTATACCATCATCCAACAGGCCAGGCAAGAAGCCCACAAACCAGATGATGAGTGAAGTGCCTTGCTCAAAGGTACAACACTATGCTGGGATCTCAAGTTCACCATCACCACTATGGCTACACCCACAATGCTTTGATCATGAATGAGTATCCTACCCATTTAGCCGTGATGCCTCCATAACACGTTTACATAAATGGTGATACGTGGACTCTGTCTCACTGACCCTGTCAGTACCCATTAAAGGTACATGGTCACTGTAAATTTGCATATGCCATATATGGTAAAGGGGTGGGGCTTAGCATAATAACCCCACACCACCTGCAGCTGTCAGTCCTCCATATTTGATTCGTGAAAGCTCATGCAGACGACGCTGCGAAGTATGCCATGGCTTGTCATGTGGGGCGCCCTTTTCAAAAAGCAGCCACCTGCGTAAAATCTGTGATTGGCTGTTAAAACACCAGGTGACCAAATACCTTTAATACAAAATAAGTAGCAAGCTGCTTACCTTCTACAACATGTTTGTTTGGTGGCTCCTTTGGTACTGCTTCAACTTCCGTTTTTTCAAAGCTGAACGGTCCCTGATAATTGAAGAAATCGTACATAGGTGAAAAATTGCATTTCACACATGTCAACAGTGGTGGCAGAGTGTATTCTATCTAAATCACTAGCACTTGTTTCTGTTCGCATGATGACAGCTTACCAAGTTTATCAAACTTTGAACTCATGCCTTGGAACATCATTCATTAAAATTAACAAGGTTGTCAATTCCCTTCTTGTCTCTCTGTCCATCCTTCCCTCCCTGTGTCACTCCCGCCCTCCTTCCGTCCATACATTTATCCATCATGCACAGAAGGCACACTTTGTTTCAGTCTGTTTTGTTGGCTTTTATTCTCTTGTTTGAACTGGTAGTTGGAAATGACAAAAAAGGTAGAATAAGCCTCGGAGACAGATATTCATACTCTCATATTTTAAAAATTCTTTTCTGATCTATCACTTGTGTAAGCTTATTTCAAAGCCCTTGGAGTAAAAAAACTTTCACTGTCTTAGTATTTAGAAATAGAAACTATAGTTTTTCCTCATAGAGTTAGTACAGGGATGGTGGCCATTTTGAATTTCAAATACCGGCAAGTCAAAAACTGTTAGGTAATTTGTTTCTATAGTACCAAACTTTGCAGGGTGATCCCTGATTTTTATTCTTGATTTGGTAAGAGGATGATTGAAAGTTTCATTGAGGAAAGTTTGAGCAAAGTTTAAATCTTTTATTTTTGAGGTTGGTACTACCTTAACCCTTTCACACCGTGATTTGAACCAATCTATGGTAAACTTTGACCTTTTGAGAGGGACATGGGGTGAAAGGGTGAAAGATCATGATGACATATAATGTGTGTCTCTTGACCATTTCTTACTTGCTATTACAGATGCAAAGAACTTTATGTAAATAACAGTGCGCCCACAGTATCAACTACAGTGCATCTACATGTGTATTGGTTATGTAGATGACATCACAATACAGTAGCACTCAAGAAATTTAAACCAAACATTTAGAGAGTACTCAAGGATCTTGAAGTCATGACCTACCTTTGGTTTTGGAATTGGTATGGCTTTATTTGGATCTACAGCAAGTCCCATCGCAGCCAGATTCCTTTTCATGGACTTTCTTCCATCCCAGGCATTCTTGATCTGTGGACTGAGCAGGCACAACAAATACATGGTTCAGGTTGCATGATTCTTCATGTTCATATTTCAGAATGAACAGGAATTCAGATGTAGCTGTCGTCGTAGACAGAAGACAGCCATTTGTATTGTGTTGTCAAGAAGAATATTGGTCATGCTGTCTCCGTACATCAACACCATGCTGTGTGTCATTCATGTAATGTTTCATCAGCGCTTACATGTACAGAGTAGCATGGACCTTGACTTTGCGTCACCACTGCTAGGGTCCAGTGTACAACTGTATTAGGTGGGTTTGGATTTTGATTTTTCTTTCTTTTTAATTGTGTTGTTGTTTATGGAGATATTAACACGGAGTCAAAATCAACCGGACAGAGATATCAACAGGTGATTGTCTTATGCTTAAATCATAATTATCGTTTCTTTTGCGTAATAGTCTATAAACTCCTGATAGCAGACCCAGTGTGTTCAACTGCTTGGAAAAACAGAGGAATGACCAATTTACATAAAAATACATAATTTGCATACTCTTTTTTAAAAAATATATTCTATTGTATAGTCAATAACTTAAACATATGAATAGATTGCTCCAAATTTGACTCCTTGTTAATATCGCCATTATTTGTAACTTTTGACCATTTTTTACCTCGGAAAATTCCATGTTGGAGGCTCATATTTGTTGCAAAATGTTGTTTTACGAAGAAACAAACATGATTAGTGTGTTATATTGCCCACATAAAACTGCTAATTTTTGTTCAAAACGTGTTGCCCTTCCGAGCTCGTTTGTTGACGTCTGGCATGCTCAGCGTGCTGGGGAGAACCCAGATATGGTGAGGCCGCGATCACGCGAGTTGTACAAGTTCACGTGTATTGCGGGATCAAAACAACATTGCGTCGTGGATTGCCAGACATCTGGCTACGCAACGTGCTCAGACAATGGACTACGACGTAAGTACCGGGCATAAGTAATAAATGTTTATTTTGAAATTGCTGTAAATGGCTCGCCCAGGTGCAGAAGAATGCCTACGTTGCAATCCGCGTGTCAACAGAGTTTGTATTTCTGTCCGGACAAAAATGAAATTTTCGTTGTAAAATCACATGTTATTTAGTTGTAGGGCACGTAATGTTTCCGAATAATATGCGATTCTCTGTTATTTGACAGGCTATTCAACATGAGCCAGTGATCATTTCAATCAAAACTAACGGAGAAGTCGCCAGAAGATACAGCTAATGGAACTTTAATATCTCCATTAACAACAACAACACGATTAAAAAGATAGAAAAAATCAAAAACCAAATCTACCAAATATAGGTCTCCCTGAACCATGATGTAGTTCAGTCTGTGTTGGGGATGTGGTCTCGATCCCTACCACACTGTGACAGAATACAACAGGGAAGACTGGAGAGTGGGCTGCATAAGGGAAGAGCCATGTGATTTTGGGGGGAGGTTGGAGGAAGTTGGTATGTCATCAATTTGTTTTCAAGTCAATGTCACAACAATTTTTACTGCTCGTAAGAACTTTATTTTTATAAGCATACGACAATGGCCATCATTGTCCCTCTGGCGTCTGGTTGATTTTGACTTCTTTTATCAATATGAAGAAAGAATGCGATTTTTATTCTTGGTTACCAATGCATTGTCAAAAAGGCTTGTTTCTTTTCTAATAAAATACATCCAGAATATTACGCTGACAACAGTTTATTTTTATTGCATTCTGTTATCTTTTCAGATTTTCTCTGTTTAAAAGTCACTCAGTGAACACCTTTATTTAAATATAGATTTGCCATCTTTTTGTACCTCCATGATTGTACCATATTGCAAGATAAACCATGGTCTGTCTTTGCCACAAAAACATTGTGTGCAACGAGTTCTAATCAGACTTTTGTTACGTTTTAATATCATAAATGCTGGCAACAACAGAATAAGTATGCATCCAGAGTATGAGAGAATCAGCTATCCATATTTTTCTTATTTCAAGCATACTGCCACCTTTTTTACTTCTCTGGTGCACGGTAGGTAACCGTGTCTTATGGGACATATTTAGTCCTTTAGGGACCCAGTTCAGTTTTTTACGGCCCGCGGGGGGGGGGGGGGGGGGGGGGGGGGGGGGGGGGGGGGGGGGGAGGGGGGGGGGGGGGGGGGGGGGTGGGGGGGGGGGGGGGGGGGGGGGGGGGGGGGGGGGGGGGGGGGGGGGGGTCATTCGTAATTTTTGGAATCCGCAAAGGGGGTCATCGCTTTTTCACTGGTAGGAAAGGGGGGTCACCACATTTTCAAAAGCATAATACCAACAATAAAGTTCACTTTATGCCATGGCCATGATCGACCCCTTTACCGGCGGGCCGCCTTCGGCAGCCCACTTCAATAAATATACATTATGTATACCATGACCCTCTTAACGGGCAGATGCCTTTGGCGCCCCACTCCAATTAGGTTTACTTCATGCAATGGCTATGATTGACCCTCTTTACCAGCGAGCTGCCTGCGGCGGCCCACTACAATAAATTGACTTTATGTAATACCCCACGGCAATCTTACCGTAAAATTCCCAATTGAAGCCGCGGCTTGTAGTAGAAACATTTTGAGGGACCCCTGGGATCACGCACTGAATAATGGTAATGGCCGCGCGCCTTCAGCAGCCCTGTCCAGTAAAGTCTACTTTATGCAATAGCCATGATCGACCCTCTTTACCGGCGTGCCACCTTTGGTGGCCCACTAGAATAAAGTTGACTTTACGCAGTCTGAAAGGAGGGTACTTCATTTGCATGCATAATTAGGGATTTAGTTCAAATTCGAAACAGCGCCCTCTAGCCAGTGAGTGACGGTTATGGCATTTTTCGCCAGAATTTTATCCGCAGATATCTCAGCCTTCGTTTAGCATCCGTCCTGTTTCCAGTTAGCGGCTGAATTGTACTCTTAGTTAGTGTTCGCCGATGATTTTTTATGGGGTTTTATCGATTCGTTTTTGCGTTAGCCTTATTTTCATGGTTTTCGAGCGACCGAAAATGCCGTTCACTAAACACTGCCGCAAAAGCATATCCAAAGTCAAATTTCCATGAGAAGTAGGGAGGGGACGTATCTTGAGTAGGTCCATACGATCTGAAAAAATCTCAGTGGCTTAAGCCTCCGTTTTTGAAATAAGTCTCGTTGAAGTTGACTATGCAGCGACGTTCATGTGTTAAATTAACATGGCAACCTACAGCGCAGCGTGAGTGTACACGTAAACTCTTTCAGCTCTTTCTCGGTCCTCACCGGCTAACTTGGCAGATTTTTTCGGTTCTGTTTATGTTTTCAATGATTGTGACGAGGAAGCAAGACTGCAAGCTTGTGTTACCTCACTGGCCAACACAATCTGCCTGGCTGGCTTCTCGGTAAAGTCGTGGACAGTGCAAATGGAAAAAAAAAAACACACATCGACTGCAAAAATCTCCGTGGATAAATACGGCTACTCTGTATCACGCACACGAGTACGTGAATATAGATGCGGCTAGAATGATAGCCGGTAAACAGCTGCGCGTTGCTGCCATCCCTACTAGCATACCGTGCGTGCTCGAACTAGACTGGTACATTTTATAACTCATGTAACTAGCAAAAAATACATTTAAGTATTGATGGTCATAATGTGACATTAATTAATACTTTATTTATATATAACATCAGTGACCCGAGATTATAGGAGTAAACTTTGATAAAAATGAAAGATTAATCGTGTAACACCCGCGCCGTGTGAACTACAAGTGGTTTGGTCGCGGTAAACACGCGTGAGTGTACGTAGCGTGACCGGGTTCGTATACTCATAGACCCTCGAGATCTACGTATACAGCGATATGGTAACTGCATGCCAACATTCAACACTGCCGCAAATACATGTCCATGGTCGCACGGTCATGAAAATTTCACCAAATGTTGATAATAGTTAAATGAATAGTTTTTGAAATTTTCGGCTTGGCTTAAGACCTCTAAGGTCATTATCGAGCTGTTTTACGAAAAAGGTGAAGTTTACTTCCGCATTTGGCGGGTCGACCTCGCCACCCACTTTGTAGCGATTTAAATAAAATCTTCTCAACTTTTGTGAGTTTACCCAAGGAAAACAGATCATTAGTATGTATGCTACAACTGAAAGCAAAAATTATAGTTCTAGCTATTGTACGTTTTGCTGCACGTCGATATTTAAAGACCACCCTTTCGCCGTATTTTATCCCTCACTGCAGTGGCGGTCAGCGTAACGAAAACGAGGCTCTCTAACACAAACTTTTATGCAAATTTCATAGGCTCCTTTCAGACTGTACGTAATGGCCCATGACCCTCTTAACTGGAGGGCTGCCTTTTGCGAACCACTCCAATAAAGTTTACTTTATACAATTTCCATGGACATGAGTTGTCTATGGAAATGAAGTTAAAAATTGCCTTACAGTCGTCCTAATTAACAGACGTTTCAATGGATGTGGCTGAGAAGTTTGTGCACTGGCATCTCTGCTACACGAATAAAGTGTTCAAATCCAAACCATGCGGGTAAATTTGACATATGGGTTTTGGTTATTTTTCAGGGGGGGTCATCAATTTTTTCGTCTGACAAAGGGGGGGTCATCTTTTTTTCATAAAAATGCAGGGGGGGTCTATATTTTTTTCAACACCGGCGACAAGATTTTGCCGCCCCCCCCCCCGCCCCCCCCCCTCCGGCCGTAAAAACTGAACGCTCCCTTACGACGTCAACCGATCATGGAGCCAATTATGGTTCAACTACGACACGTATATAAACTCGGTGCAAGTACCAAGTTGTTTATGACTCACACGACTTACATGTAGCTCTGTGTCTTCTCGACATTATACACGGCCATCCACGACATGACAGGATGTACGCAAAGCCTGAGCATTGGGAATCTTTCAATCACATGAATCACGCCACCACAAGAGTCCCAGAGGTACACAGCACAGCGATCATACAGACACCACTTTGGAATTAATCCTGCAAAATGTACTTACCATTTTATTTCAGGTACTCTCCTTGATTTCTTCCATAATTTCCTTCTGTCGACATTGTACTGGTACTTTTTACGTTTCGATGATTTCGTACTCGGCATGTTACTGTTTGGCTGTCGCGATATCTAGCACATGTATTGAAAGTGACACGACTTTGGAGTTTTTGAACTGTTTGTTCGATAACTTGTTTAAAATATCATGGCTTTCAAGATGATGTCAGGTATATCATTTTGTAGAATGGAGCACTCAAATACATGAAATCAAATTACATGTTTTGGAAATACTCTCAGGTCATCAATGTAAACCGGGTGGTACGGTTCGAATCGTGTTCTGTACATATAAAAATTTTTAAAAATTTAAAAATGGCGTCGGATGCGAAGAAGGAAAGCAAAGCCTCGGCCTCAGTTGCTTCACCGCAGCCAATAGAAACAGTAAATCCAGATGAACTACCGGCTGAACTCGCGGGATGGGAGAGGTATCGTCAAGAGGGTTTCAAAGAGAAATTCATGAGGAAATTCAAAGAGAACCCATTCGTTCCTGTCGGTAAGACCATAAGTCGTACGCAATACATTTACCCCGTGTGCATTTGTTCGTGTCACTGTCATTGTCAATGTTACGCAACAGCGGTCTACCAGACTCTGCTCTGCTTTTAGTCTGCACTTTCAACCATTCGAACTTGAACTCGGACACATTTCGTTCGAATTTTTGTCACAGCGTTAGGACATTTTGACGATTGGATGTTTTAGTTGTTTGCATTTTATCTGTCCCATATACAGTGCTCAAGTGCAAAAAATGTGTGCAGCTATTCAGTGCATACCGTGATACACGCGGAGGGCGCCCTGCAATATTGGAACCACGGCCAATAATGCACAGAGGCAAAGGTCTCAACTCTGGTAATAGCGTCCTGGTATTACCGTATAGCGTCATGCTCAATGACAGTATTTATTACTCATAAATGTCAGTCTGATGCCATTGAAACATCCAGATACAGTATTCTAACTCACTTTGACCATGGACGTCCATTTCCTAAGATTTGATTTGCAAATATTAGCCTCTGGCATCATGCACAAAATTGTGCATTTATAAAGAATCATCAGAAATTTCCGTTGCCTTTTATTGCCTTTCAGGTATGATCACAACAGCAGTGGTTCTGTCAATGGGCCTTGCACAGTTCCGACGAGGTGACCGCAGAAAGTCGCAGACCATGATGAGAATGAGAATAGGAGCACAGGGATTCACAGTTATGGCTCTCATAATGGGAATCGTGGTGACCGCTACCAAGGGAAGCAGCAAAAAATGAAAGCCATCCATCAAACAGACGGACTGTGTGCTACTTTCTTCCAGATTTGTAATGAGACTTAGATTTACAGACAAAGAATATTTAGTGTAAAAACAAGAAATCATGAAAATATACAAGAAAAAGCATAGACCGTCTCGCTTCAACTGTCTATGAAAAAAGCAACTTTTGTAAGTCCATAAAGAAAAAACAAAAACAACCAACAAAGTAAACAGGAGCTAAGAAAACTAACTCCAACAAGTGGAACATTGTGGTTACTCAACATGATTAGGAATGTACGTTTCAAACACACACACAGGACCTCTATTTGACAGAGGTTAAAATTGTATCTATTATTTGAGTCAGTTGTGAGATCCCGTGGGGGAGCTCAGAATTTGGAAAGCATGCAGACTTGACAAGCGCCACCAAGGAAATATGGGTGTTGATTAGAGATTCTGAAGAACCGGCCAGCTTAGAGACTTTGCATCTATATGAAGACGTGAAAAACATTAACATTCAGCTATTCCCACACCTTCCCCAACCCCACACCTCAAAAAAGTAGAAAGTAAAGTCTACAGTGTGTAAATCTTTTGTTGTTTTTTCTACATATCTCTCAAGTGAAGTGGTATTAATATAGATTTGAGCTACTGTTTGGTTTAGCACAATTTCATAAAATCATAATGCGTGTAAATAGGCATTGTTGCAGCGAAAAGAATTTTTGTAAAAGAAGTCTTGTTTAAAGTCAGTATCTGGCTCGGTATCTGGGTCAAAATCAAACCATGATGCATCAAAGTTGAATTCAAACTAAAAATGTTGCCATTTCAGGTCCTCTCTCTGCTAAAATGTGAATGGGTTCCCGAGCCTGGTAACTGTCAGCCCAAGGATTGTTGTGTCTCAATAGATGTGTACTTTGGCATATCACAAGTATTTGAAGAATCCACCAATGATGAAATCAAAAAAATATCCATGCCTGACAGTTAACTAACAACTTGATCACTTTCTATCTGTAATACGGCAGCATTCCTGCATCTGCTGTCATAAATATCAATGATATACAGTTAAACCCATCATCATTAAAACTAGACACCATTTTGAATGGACAGAGATCTGTCAACATTGCCCAATCAGTGTAGGAGTCATGTTTCAATTCTTTGCAGGTCTCATTGTGGTGCCTCATGGACAATTCACTGAGAAATAAGTCAGCTTTGTACAAGTTTTTGTTCAGAAATGTTTCATCGCATGTCTCAAAGCAGTCTGCTCTGTTCCTCCTGTACAAGCAGAGCAGTGGAAATTATGCAAACAAAAAGCCATCTTGTCTCAGTGACTCCAGACTTGAACCAATTACAAATATTTTTAGTCTGCATTCTTCATGAACTAGCCTTTTCTAGCTCATCATCTGTACAGTTGAATCTTTCACCCATTTTCCATCGTACATAGACCCAGACACCCGGTTGCACAACCCAAGGTTCATTGAAACTGCTGAGATGACAGGGAGATTGGTGTGGTGATAGGTGATATTTCAAAATGTGTCAAACATTTTGTCAATCTTTAATACCGTAATGCATTTATTTTCCTGCTTGAACGTTTATGGAAAGCGATGAATTATTCTGTATTTGCTGAAAGAAAAATTCATCTCAGAGGTAATGCAGGGAGTGAAAAACACAAGTTTCAGCCAAGGTCACAATTTGTGAAAGCAAGGCAGCCATTTTGAGTTATCATGGCTTGAAAATATTACCAGTACAAAATTTTTGAATGTATTAATGACTTCAAAGCAAAACACAGAGGCATAAAATTGCAGAAAATCTGTTAGCAAAATTTTAAAAGATATTGGGTTTGACAATACTTCCTTTCAGGAATTTCGATGTCTGATCTCTATGGTCAGTGATGTCAATACCATTATCCTACATTAAAACTTAGAGATTTCACCATGATTACGAAGGATTAGTCCAGAAATGTAATTGAAGATTGTCTAGTTTCATTAGTTCACTGTGCTGAACTCTTTATTTATCTTGCTTGAAACACTGAGTTTGCGATCAACAAGAGTACATCATATCCAATAATTTGTTTGCCTGGTAATTTTAATTAAATATATATCAAGTGAATAAACAGAAACAGTTGTCCTAGTTGCTTTCTTTGTAAATACCTATTCACCTAGACTTGGGGGCGATAGGTGAAACTGATGGTGACTGGTATCTCTGAACACAGCCAATTTGATCACCATGATACACCTGGCAAGTGGTAATATGACAATGCCGGTATCAGGCCAAGTTATTACGTGCTTCAAAATTTTAAGAACTTTAAATGTTTGCTCAAACTTTCCTCAATGACATTTCCAACCATACTCTTACCAAATCAAGAATAAGAATCAGAGATACAAATTAACTAACATTTTCCAATATTTTAAATTCAAAATGGCCACCATCCTCATGGTAACTCTATGGGGAAAAATAAAATTTTCGATTCTCAAAAAACTAAGATTTAAATTTTTCTTACTCCAAGAGCTTTAAAAAGAGCCCCCAAAAATGGTTGATCAGAAAAGAGTTGTAAAAATTTGAGACTATGATAAACGTTTTCGAGGCGCATTCTACCTGAAACCAGTCGGGCACGACAGGTCCCATATCACATGTTGCATTGTAATAGAAATTTTAATATTTGAAGACCCCTGAAGGACCCAAATACTGTACATACATTTTCTGCTTACCAAACCAGCTCTCACATACTGTGCCACGTAGGTTGTTTTAAGCATACAGATGGATCAATGCCGCTTTTTACTGGCTCAGCAGATGGGGAAGTGACACTGATTAGCAGTATTAGGGTTAAAACTGGATGTAGAGACAGTGATATTTTCACCTTTGCTTGTACTATGCTGTTCTCATAACATGATAGCTGCTTTGCAAACTTGTTCAACCAGACTCCTCACGATTAAAATCCACCCTATAACCATCCAACAGCTGGATGTGTGCAGAGCTCATTGAAATGTGGTTATTTGAAAAAAAATCTCTTTCCAGATCTAAACAACCACTTTGCAATCTTTTTTGTCACAGAAAAGGTTTGTACACACTTGGATTGTCCTTGAATTTGAAATATTTTTTTTTAAAGTTCAGAATAAATATGTTATTCTCACAGAAACCACCCGGAGAATTGATCTGGTATTAAAAGTACCAACTGTGCTATATCGTGTGTTCTGGAATCATTTTGAAGTATGTGGAGTATATGCTTAGTTATCAACCTTTCTTTTACGTACTGTTAGAATAGCAAATTTAATTTTTTTCTTTCCATGGAGTTAACATAGGAATAGTGGTCATTGTGAAATCACATTGTTGGCAATTTGCTGCTTTGCTGCCAAAATTGGCTTATTCTTGATCTTTGAAAGATGGTTTGAGTTTTCCTTGAGGAAAATCTCAGAAAAAGGTTAATTGTTCAGTTACAAGGAACACACAAAATCAATGAAGAATAGGAGCAATATAAATTCGGTTTTAAGGGAAGGAGTGGTTGCTAGAGAAACTGTTCAACAGTAATGTTACTGTACAAAAGCACCACAGCTATAACCGACTTGCATTCTCAAATACAATACTGGAGATATCCCATGATTCATTGTGATTTGTACCCTCAGATTCCTCCGTGAAGCCTTCGCATGTCTCCCATGTGCAGGAAAATTCATAGTTTTTAAAAATTCTTAAAAAGAGCTTCTACGTACATCGTTCTTGTCAGTTCTCATTTCACATGATTTTGTCAGTTCTCATTTCACACGATTTGGAAAATTATGCTTGAATGGGAGACCAGCTCGCTTTTTTGTAAAATGTTCAACTGATTGTGACCTCAGCCACACAGAATAGTGTGGTGGAAGGTAAGGAGACTACAGGTAGTTGTACCCGTTTTATGAACAACTGAATATTGATAATTTTCAGTGCAAATGACAAAGGACATTTTTATGCTAACTTTTCTCGAAATGACCTCTTCATTTTGTCACAACTTGCTTCTCAAAAGTATGGTATTTGTAGCCCATGGAGATCGTGATTTTTATGGTTACATAACAGTCATTTTGAAACTTCCACCGAACTATTTACACAAACTTCTACTAGATATAATTAAAGAATTATTTAAAAATATTTTGATATTTCACATTACTGTCAATGTTTATATGCAGAGCTGTAAGAAAAGTAACTTTCATAGGTACAAATCAAATAGAATTGTGGGTAATTTATTGTACTGTGAGTCACTGTCACCAACCACTTGAAAATTATCACTTGTTACACAACGATCACACTACAAAATACATACAGAAAACACCTTTGTACATTGTTTTATTCATAATTTACATTTCCGTCACAAGAAACTGAGAATGACCAGAAGATTAAACTTTAAAAATTACACACGCTGCATAAAAATTTAATTCACTATTTTAGAGAAAAGGAATATACTTTGGATGGAATCCTGTAAACTCAGAGCAATGTCGCGAAAAAGTACAAGCAGACTAGAATGTGTCTGACACCTGTGTACATCCCAGGTGTTCAATAAATTCCCCCCTGACCAATCAGACGCTTGAAAACTGCAGGGGTCACTGGTGCTTCTGTTTACTCATTACATGTACTTCAGTAGAACAGAACGTACCTCGGGGACAGACATTCGGACTCTCAAACTTTTACAATTCTCTTCTGATATACCACATGTGGGGGTTCATTTTAAAGCTCTTGGTAAAAGAAAACTTTCCACCGGCTTAGTTTTTTGAAATTCGAAAATTTTTATTTTTCGCCATAGAGTTAACACAGGGATGGCGGCCATTTTGAATTTCTAATATCGGTAAATCTTGGGTAATTTGTTTCTCTAGTACCAAAATTTGCACGGTGACCCCTATTTTTATTCTTGATTTTGAAAGAGAATGATTGAAAGATTCCTTGAGGAAAGTTAGAGCAAAAGTTTAAGTCTTTCACTTTCGAGGTGCATACTACCTTTAACGTCCCATAGAATGCAAGCAGATTGGGGAGTGAACCAAGGACTTCATGATGTAAATTGTCAAGGAAAAAGAATATGATTTGGTTGGCATTCCACAGTGCAATTAGCATTTTACAATAGTGTAGTACTGCTCTACCACTTTTAAGTTAAACAAGGTTTTTGTAATTAAGTAATTTTACAGAATTGCAACTACTGTATCATTCCAGGCGGTAGTTATCTCAGATTATCATTACTAATCCTAATTTAAACAGACTGGTTCAGCATTTTAAGCAAGACTTTTCATTCTACTACCTAAACTAGCAGTATAAAAAATATCTCATATTAAAGCTTGTCAACACAGTTTTTTTAATGTATAATTTGTATTTTTTTCTTTGGAAAGGAGTTTATTAGAAAATGGTTTTGAATATTGAGTTTTATTAAACTATTGTGTGCATACAGACACGCTATGTGATGTACAAATGCAAGGCTAGAGATTATGTTTTCGGCAGGCAGAGTTACTGGATTGCTGACTTCTCACAAATGCTTACACCAACAGTAACTGCTATTTTCCCTAAAACGTAGTCGTAGTGGATGATATGTACAAAGTAGATGCATGTGCAAATTCCATGCAAATTAGCAAGGTCAAATCCCCCCCCCCCATGTAACAAATAGCATTGTCTCTTTCATTGTATTTGCATATGCTTTGTACCTACACTACATGTTCCAGCCATTGATGTGATAGATAGAAATGTTGTTACCAGTCAAAGTGGTAAGACAACCCTGGACTTCAGGAACAAACATCATACATATGGATTATCCATGACAGAAACCAAACATGTTTTTGACTCCAGTAAGTGTACAGTGCCAATTGTAGCATTGGAAATTCTTTGGTCACATCAAAATCTATGTGACAATATCTTGATACGGTTATTTCACTACTATCATATGATTAATACTGTTAATTTTGTAACAAATCAGTCTTTTCTGATGTTCAAACTTCCATGGATAGTGACACACGTTTGATGTCTTTTTTACTTTTCTTTCAGTCATGTAGTGTTATTAAGCCAGACAGTCGCACTTTCCTCGAATACAACTTTACAAACTTGATTTTTTACACATCTTATGTGTAACCCTGCTGTGAAAATCATTCAAAGCACCATAAGAAAGGCCACATAAAGAAATTAAAATCACATGTTTTGATTTGTACAAGTTCACCTAACAGGTTGCTACAAATCTTTAACAATCTGAAATTTCATGAAAGTGACTGCTTTATATGCAAGTAAGAAAGCTGTTTCACACACATCAATACTGCTACATTAATTTCACCCCTGAGAAAAATGCATCTCTTATATCAAGCATCTTTCTGCAAGCAGAGAACACCTAAGTTCTTGTAAGCAAAAGGTCACGTAATGCTGTATGGCGCCCTCAACAAGAAAAGCGAACCACTTTGTTTTTATTGTATGCTTGGTAAATTTGTGACAGTGTGTTTTGGTGGATTTTCTTTCAAGTTCTGAAAACTATTTCAAAAGAACTGAATCATGAAAAGTACAAAATATTGAATACAACACCAAAGTAATAGGCATCAAATTAGAAATGTTCAAGTTACTGCGAGCTACATAACTCCTTGATAAACGAATAAAAATTACATCATTTTTTACAACAAAAGAATGGATGGAAATAGAGCAAAAACAAAACTACCAAAATATTTAGCCTAAACATATACACATTACATTATTCTTTTACACTGTGATTTCACACAGTTTGACTGCTTATCTATACAACACAGCAAATAAAATATGATAGGTAAAGCTGTATGACACAACCTTGAACTTCTCTGAACTCCATTGATATGCACAAAAGAATGGTCCTAATGATTGACTGTGGTGGACAATTCCATTTTGGATGCAATGAAAAGGGGAGGGAGACCAGACCTCAATGAGGAGTAGAACAAGGTTTTGTGCCATACATTTTTCAAATTTACACCTATGAAAATATTTTAAGTCCTTTTTTGCACATTCTCTTCTTATACTTTGAAATAGGGAATTACATTTCAGTCTAGGGTGGCAAGGGAATATTCTATAACCCTTTCACCCCCACTTCCCTGTGTACTGGTCCAAAAGTACTATCGTGAGGAATAGGATCAATCTAAATGTTGGGGGTGATGGGATTTATATAGGAAGGCCATTAAAAGAATTGTTCATTGATTCCCATTTTGAAATACATGTCAAGAACCTATTCCTGTTGTAAGCTTCATACTCAGATTCAATATTACTTTCAGCAAATACCTAGGAGGCAGCAATACGTTATTCACAATGCTTGCATGGACCGAGCTGGCAACTTATCCATGGTTGTCCTTCATTCTGATGTGTACATTGCCTTCTGAATCAAGCACTGCAAACTAGATGATGACCCTGCCTCCCCATGCCTTACTAGAAGCTACATTTTCATCGGACCAAGTTTACATGGGAGAAAGAAATATGGGGTACCCCGGCAACATTCCTGCCTCCCCTAACAATTGACTTGCACTGAGACACAAAGGGAAACCCTGGTAAACATGGCTGGAAATCCCTATTGATATTACCTGAATGGCCCTCCCTTACAAAGAATGCAATAAGTGACATCAGCACCAATCAAAAAACAGCATGTCCCCAGACTGTACAGATGACGCTTGAGTTTTTGGGTTGTGTATGGAGCACAGGTTTGTGTCTATAGCGGTTCAATAATTCTGTATACTAATTATTCCCATGACACAAAAGTTACAATAACACATATGATTTGTCCAAAAAAATTTACATCCCCTGAAGTGTTACAGTTAGCTGTATCTCAACTTAGAGAAAATACTGAATATTTACCCTGCTTGTATGGTAAACACACGCATTGTGAAAATGTCACCCTGACATGAATGCTTGAACTAAGAAAACTAATTTGACCCTGAATGTGATCATTTGCAAGTTCATCTTGAAGAGAGATACTGGGGAAATGCACAGCATGGGAACAGAATGCTCAGGTTACCCTTGTCTCATCCGATAAATATTCATTGGGCTGGGGTTCAAAGTTCAAGAACCCGAACCTGCACCATGATCTTCCAAGGGTACTGTTGGCACTCCATACCCAGGCTAGAGAATTTTAGACACAAACCAATGCTTCCAGAACACCCCTTATTGAAAATGTCTCCTTTTTTCACTTTCTTTTCTAAGATTTTTTGGTAAGTTTTGTCAGCAAATCGTAGACTGTCGGCACGCCTAACTGTGCGGATCTGAGTGGTACCTGAGTTTCAACAACGTGGATGTCTCTGCTCGATACATGATTTTTCAACTCCAGGATTTCTCGGATTTCTCCTGCACCCTTGGCTCCAGGGACATCCTATAAGGGTTAAATAAGAAATAGAGTATACATCTTATCTTGTTATAAAACTGCTAGTGACACTCAAACGTATGACATATAATGGAAATATAATATATTGTATCATACCAGTATATTGATGGTGAAAACTGTAGCAATCTGATTGGTCGAGATGTGAAAATAACCATGCCATATTTGGGATATAGCAAGGTTGGCACACCTGCAAGCTCTCGGAAAGAGCAAAATCCTTTACTGACATTCCATGCCAGAATTTCAATATACTGTTACGATTTAATGGCAACAAACCACACCCTGCCACAGTATACCACTCGGTTTTGACCAGCTTACTCCATATAGGCACTCGCTATCGCTTGTGCATATACATCGTGAACTGGACGTAACCTTGTTGCTGGGTGGGATTCATAATATCTATTAGTCGACCTTTGACCCGGACTTTCTGATGAAAAAGCTGCACTTTAACATCACGGGTTAAAGTTCACGGCTGACGGGTGAAATTTAGATCAAAGTGCTCAGTGAATACACAATGCTCAATCAATTCACATTTCAAATTATCTACTACAATTACCACTAGGTCTGATGTGTCATTCATTAAATGGCTTTGTACTGATAAAATCACTTGTTTACAACACCATGCTATTCCTACCTGTCAATCTTATCATGCGATATCCTGACAATTGTACAAACATCAATTACATTTAAATTTTACCTCATAACATCAGTTACTAGTCAATTTTATCCATACAATGGTAATCATATGTAAATTTTCAAAATGTAACATCAGTCATACATAAATTTTATAACATAACATTAATTGTGAGTAAATTTTATCACATAACATTATATCAGTCAATTTTATCAACCCATATTTTGAAAAGACAGCCTCTGAACATGGAAAATTTGCATGAAATACGGTTAGTAAGGGAATGAATTTTTAATGTCATGATAAATAGACTGCAGGTTCAATCAGCATTTCTCATTTAAGAGACTAGTAATACTCAAGGGACTAGGGGCTATTATGATATTATCAACAGACTGAATTGAAACCATGACGCTGAAATATTTGCCGGGTTATGAAATTTGTTTAATATTGGTCGAAAAGGAAGTGACATTTTCTCTGTAAATTTTTTTTATGATTCAAAAGCTTTTTTCTCCTCCTGTCTTGCAAAATATTTACAATGAATGCAAAGTTTCTTTTCTTTTCTTTGCAAGTGTCATTACGTTGACTTTCAAAGCCAATGTTCAGAGCAGGTATTTGACTAGCTGAGACTGTTCAATAGTCTAATTTATCTCATTTGGCTGTGGAGTGATTTGGTTTTTTATTTCTGTCGGCTAGACAAGCAAACGAGTAAACACGAGGTGGAAAATAAATGAAGGTATTTAGGCAGCTAATGACTTTTCACAAGCTGGTGAGTTTCTTTGACAATTGAATGGGGACAGCATAAAACCACGAGTGACACTGATTTAATCGACTGAAAGACAAGCTAACTGAAGAAGCAAACAGATTGCTATTACCTTCACTGATAATGACCAATCGATGAACCGTAAAACATAATGATCGTTTCACAAGCATTGCCCCAGAGAGGGTAATTTTCAAGGCAAAGTCACCTTGAAGAGAATAAGCTTATCGAATCTCAAATCTTTGCATTTTTACACGCATTATTAAGTTTTCCAACCCTTGACAATCTGTGCATCTAATAATTTCTGCTGAACACAGCTACAAACTATGCCGCATGTACTCTTTATATTGCAAACTGATATTTAACAGTATGCTAACATACTGTGTGGTAGACTTTGCCTTTTAACGATATCACCTCACCATTGAGTAGTACAAAACAAAATACGAGAATGGTACACAAATGAATTACATACATGCTGTATGTGAATATTTACATATTGAACTTCTGATAGGGCAAAAATGGCAGTACATCAGTTATATGTATCCGCTGTAAAAACCGCACAGTCAGCTATTCACAGACACATAGATTCAAAATCTCATAAGTTTTTCCATTGCATACACCTTACGTGGACTCATAGAAGAAATCTCACAAGCTTGTCTACATAAAAACTGATAATATAATTTTTCCTATTGAGGTAGCAGAGAATAGAGAGATTCTGAATGTCAAATATCGTTAATTTTGGGGTAGTTAGTTTCTCTAAACCAACCATTTTGTTTAGCAAACTCTGATTTGTGTTTACGATTTGAAAAAGTTTGATAATATCTTTTAGCATAGTAGCCCGGGGGGCAAAAAAATTTTCAACTTTCATTTTCATCCAATGTCTACATCAGACCACTGTACACTCATGTATCGTTGATAAAACTCCAACAGTTGAAACTTTTCATCCCACTCCCATTTTACAAAATAAAACAAAGACAAGCGACCTAGCGGCCGATATAGCTCCGCTGTGTTTATGTAGAGAATAACTATTTTTGACACATGTTGATGAAGTAGGTGGAAATCTTTGATAGCTCAATGCAGTGGCCAGAAAGAAGTGGCTAAAATAGCTGCAAAAATACACAATAGAAGATTTCATTGTACTTTGAATAAATCACATTGGATCATCCCTAAGAACATGTCAACCAAAGCTATCTGATGAGTATTTTTTTTGGAGAATAAAATTTTCTGACCAAAACTGGCAAAAATTGCCCCAAAAAATAAAATTTGCAGATTTCATCATAATTTCAAAAGATCAAATTTAGTTCATCTATAGAAACCTGTATACCAAATTTCAAAGCTGTTGACAGTACTTTTTGAGAAACACATTTTTTTAACCAAAAATGGAAAAAATTGACCCAAAAATTCAAAATTGCAGATTTCATCATTATTTCGATAAACATTATTTAGTTCATCTATAGAAACCTCTATACCAAATTTCAAAGCTATCAGATGAGTAGTTTTGGAAATACTGGTACACATTTTTTGACCAAAATGGCAAAATTGCCCCAAAAATACAAAATTACAGATTTCATCAGAAATTCAATATATATTACTTAGCTCATCTGTAGAAACCTGTATACCAAATTGCAAAGCTATCAGATGAGTAATTTTGGAAATACACATTTTTTGACCAAAAGTGGCAAAAATTGCCCCAAAAATACAAAATTGCAGATTTCATCATAATTTCAACAAATATCATTTAGTTCATCTGTAGAACCTGTATGCCAAATTTCAAAACTATCAGACCAGTACTTTTTGAGAAATACATTTTTTGACCAAAAATCGCAAAAATTGCCTTAAAAATGCAAATTTGCATATTTCTGCACAATTTGAACAAATCTGAAATAGATCATCCCTAGGGACATATGTACCAAATATCAAAGCTATCTGACTGGTAGTTTTGAAGGAGAAGATTTTTAAAAAATTTTTTACCAAAAATGACAAAAATTGCCTTAAAAATACAAATATGCAAATTTCACCACAATTTGAACAAATCTGTCTGAAGTCACCCTAAGTAAACTGCATATCAAATTTCAAAGCAATCAGACAAGCGGTTTCAGAGAAGAAGAGTTTTTTACCAAAAACACCAAAAAATGCCCCAAAAATACAAATATGCAAATTTCACTACGATTTGAACAAACTTAAGTGAGGTCACCCCAAGTGAGCTGCATATAGAATTTCAAAGCAATTGGACTTGCGGTTTCAGAGGAGAAGGCAATTGTTGACGGACGACGACGGACGACGACGGACGACGACGACGACGGACGACGACGGACAACGACGGAAAATCAACCTATTTGATAAGCTCCGCGTTGCTGACAGCGGAGCTAAAAAGAGCCGACACTGTACCTGTTTATTTGCAATGATTATTGCCGGCACTCCTGTCAGCCTTGCATCAGCTAGGAGTTTCCCTAGTTCCTCTTTGGCAAGGTCAAATCTCTCTGTATCGGCCGAATCGACCACAAACAGCAGCACCTCTGTACCTACGATGAAGTTTTCCCAATACGACCGCACATTCTCCTTACCACCAACTGTAAAACAATGACAATATTAGCATTCCCGGAATCACTGGACCGGTGACTAAAAACAAATATGGAATTCACAGGTAGAATATCAAATTTGGGGAATACGGCAAGGCTAAAATAAAACAAAACTTTTTCTGCAGATGATCTGTGTACGACAAAAGATCTAGCACAAGGATTTATTTTTTATAAACCAATAATTTTATGAGACTGAATGTCTGGTACATGTAACTGCAAATAGGGAATTTTACGTTGAGGAATTCTGAATACAAACAGAAACGAAATGATTGTTTGTTATAAATGTACCCATGATGTCATCCAATAAGAACGGACTCATTAATTACTGAAAAAAAAAAATACACGTATTTGTGGCTGAATTTGAAGATTTTAAAAATATTACGATTAGTAAATTAAAAGAAGAAGTGTTGAATCTGGTAGACGACTCTTTAGTTCTGAATTTGAAATATCTGATGATAATTTACAATACTTGTCAAATTTTTAACAAAATTGCTCAGGAGGTATTTGTCAATATTGTTTTTCAAAAAAAGGAAGGTTGCTGTTTGTCCCCTTTTGAGATGGTAGGTATATTCAGGAACTGCCACTTCTAATCCGAGATGAAATACGCAGAAAAGTCTCTGGCTTTTCTGATAAATTTGAAAAGAGAGCGACTAAAAAAAGCAACTTAATTTGATAAATGAGACAATGACAACATTTATCTGCATACGTCATTCATCTTCATTAAAGCAATGAACGCAAGGATAGAAACGGACAAGTATATAAAGCCTGATGCGAGGAAAATCAACCAAACATTCATTAAGTCTGGCAGTTTGCCAGGAAGCAAGTTGTCTGAGCTATCTCAGCTCATCAAAAGCTTTATCTACCGGCCAACAATGCAGTCACAGGCGTTCTATCGCTTTAAATGCCATACCTTTATCATGAATGGTATTCCGAATGAAACGGAATTTCTGGGGTATTTATTTGTATGTCAGTATGCCAATAGAATGAACATAAGGAAAAAAACAACATACTGTACTTTACACTGATGTTGTTGAAAAACATTTACTACAGTAGATTCGCAGGTCTGCTACAATGGCTCAGATGATAGCAACAAACTTCTCCTCCATTTTTACCTGCCCCCCCCCCTCTCTCTCTCTCATATATTTAATTTGCCCTTATTCAATCAAACAATATAAAAATTGCAAGAGAATTGGCATCAATATATCAGCATTATCTCAAGTGTATATGTGTACAAAGGGGAACACACTGTGCTATCTCACCCCGGCAACCAGCCTGTGTAGTAGAAGTTAGGGGAGGGCAAGTCTGCTCAAAGTGACCTCTCACAGTGGAAAGGTCAAACAGTTCATTCTGATATTCTCATTGAGTTCATGCAGTATAACAAGAGGACAATGACCTGAATTTTTTTTGTTTGACACTGTCCCATATCTGGCACAACAACTAAATTCTCTGGCATTTTTTCAGGTATTTCATGCAACTACAGACTGTACAAAAATACACCATTCAAAGCACTACTACTGCATATCCACCTCGTAAAACCATTAAGCCCTGCTGAATGTAGTGTGCTTTGCTTTCTTTTATGACAAAAAAAATGAGAGTCAAAATGTCTGAAATAAATTTTACCAGAAAGGGGAATGAAAATTCAAATAATTGAATAAAAAAGTCAAAATTAATATCCAAGACAGCAAATATGGCACCGACAAATGTTGGAACATCAATGATGGCACTATTTGTTAGAAATTACGCTGAAAAGTCAAACCCAAGATGGGAGTCAACAATAAAACATTCACACTACAGTAAACTTTAAGGTGTAACATGCTTCAGAGACAGATATTCAGACTCTCAAACTTGTACAATTATTTTCTGATCTACCACTTGTGGGGGTTCATTTTGAAATTCTTGGTGTAAGAAAACTTTTCACCAGTTTAGTTTTTTGAAATTCAAATTTTATTTTTCTCCATAGAGTTAACACAGGGATGGCAGACATTTTGAATTTTATTATAAATATCAGTAAATCTTGGGTTATTTGTTTCTCTAGTACCAAAATGTGTACGGTGACCCCTAATTTTTATTCTTTATTTTGAAAGAGAATGGTTGAAAGATTCCTTAAGAATTAGGGTGCATACTATCTTAACCTATTCACCCCTCCCCCCCCCCCTACTCTCTGTGAATAGATCCACAACCACTATTCTAATAATAGGATTGGGCCAAACCATAGTGATGAAAGGGTTTAACAATCCTTGAACCAGAGGGATACAAATACTCACTTTCCCAGATATTCAGTGTGACATTCTCTGCTTGCACCACAATGACATGGAAGCCTTCTGTGGGTTTGGTTTCTTCTTTGTTATCTTGTTTTGAAAGACCATTGAGGAGGCTAGATTTGCCTGAGCCATCCAGTCCCAGCACCAACACCCTCTTCTCTGGACTTTCTTCCTGTCAGAATTAAAAAAAGATGCAAATTTGTTTCTTTTCTAAACACAGGTCAAAATTTTTCCCAAATCTAAATTTTAGAGTGAGATTTAACACTTTCACTGCAGGTAATTTATATTTATACATTCCTATGCATAAATACCTTAGAATAAAGGTAAACAAATGTTATTTGTACAAATGAGACAGTATGGTTATCATATCATTAACAATGAAACCAAATTTTTTTAGAAATTACACTACCCCATCAATCCACATAATTTACATGGCTGGGGCCGGTCATGTGATTTCTCCTGGATCACACGACTTTTACGTCACAGTAAATTTACATATAATAAGCCATAAGCAAATAACTAAAACATTTAAAGTATTTTCTGAACAGGTTTACCACGATAAAAATCTATATTATTTATCCCACACCTTTACATTAGTAATTCAGTCATGCCCCAATAACATTCTGTCAAAAACAATGTTTTGATAATTCAACCGGAATTTGTATGAAGTCATTATACGTATATATATATATATATATATATATATATATATATATATATATATATATATATATATATATATATATATATATATATATATATATATATATATATATATATATATATATATATATATATATATGCAAATTAACAAATCTGCATATCTTCACCAACTTAATGAAATATTTATGAATATGAACTTTTTAATCATCTAGAAATTATTTCATTCACTTTATACATTCGCCTATGATAATAATTACTTAAAGTTCCATTAGCTGTATCTTCTGGAGATTTTTCCGTTAGTTTTGATTGAAATGATCACTGGCTCATGTTGAATAGCCTGTCAAATAACATAGAATCGCATATTATTCGGAAACATTACGTGCCCTACAACTAAATAACATGTGATTTTACAACGAAAATTTCAATTTTTGTCCGGACAGAAATACAAACTCTGTTGACACGCGGATTGCAACAAAGGCATTCTTCTGCACCTGCGCGAGCCATTTACAGCAATTTCAAAATAAATATTCATTACTTATGCCCGGTACTTACGTCGTAGTCCATTGTCCGAGCACGTTGCGTAGCCAGATGTCTGGCAATCCACTACGCAATGTTGTTTTGATCCCGCAATAAACGTGAACTTGTACATATCGCGTGATCGCGGCGTCAACATTATCTTTGTTTTCCCCAGCACGCTGAGCATGCCAGACGTCAACAAACGAGCTCGGAAGGGCAACACGTTTGAACAAAATTAGCAGTTTTATGTGGCTATAACATCACTAATCATGTTTGTTTCTTCGTAAAACAACATTTTGCAACAAATATGAGCCTCCAACATGGAATTTTCCGAGGTAAAAATGGTCAAAAGTTACAAATAATGGCCCCTTAATAATTGATATTTCACAACTACCAATGGATGTTGATTGTTTTTCCATACATTTATGCCCTTCAAACATTGAAAGTGTTAATCCCTCTTTCCACAGGGTTCCATAGACAAACCACAGAAATAAATACAACTTTGGAAAAAGAGGACAATTTCCGGACACTATATGATGAGTGCATGTGATGCACTCTAGTTTGCTCTCCTACTCTTCCCCTTGTCACAGAGTAATGTGCAGTAATCTAGTCACGCACCACTGATCTGTGCCTCTGTGACTTTTAATTATAAAAGCACAGTTAAACACAACTTTCAGTCTCTGGCACACTGCTCTGAGTCAGTTTAATCTTACTCTCTCTGGTTCTTGATTATCGTGGATGTGGGCAAATAACTACTGTTAAACCTTTCAGGCCTGACCTCCTGGTAATATAAGGTATTTCCTGAACTTACCATGTAGATAGGGGTGAAGGCCTGAAATGGTCAATTTTTTAGATTTTGTGTGTTGATAACCTACATGGTTAGCAAGCATCAATGACCTGAAACGACACTGTGGACCCCAAAATCTGTAGTGTCTATTAAAGTTGTGTGTTTGTGCTCGCATCATTATGTGCAATTTCCCATTTACTAAAAAGAGGGATCTTAATTCTCTTTCTCAAAGGGTAATACAGTTCAGAACGTCTTTCAAAGTACATTCATAAACTTTCAGTTCAATTATATTTCAAAAGGGAATACAGTTCAGAATATATTGACAGTACATTCATGAAATTTTAATTCAACTATCTTCAACAAGTTCCCTTTGATTTGACAAGTCATCTGTTTGATATCTGTGTATACTCTGAATATGGATGGTTATTTACACTGACAAAATTGCAAATGCAATTTTATATCATTTTGAATTTGTAATAGTTTTGTAGATGCCATGGTCAGAGCAGACATACTGAATACAATTCAACTTGGCAAAAAAAAAAGGATGAACCACGACAAATATATTGCTGTGGTAATCTACCGGTATCTGCTTGTTAAGTTTTATGACAGCCATGTGTGATTAAAGTTTTGGTCGACACCACTGAGATACAGTTATGTCACTTTACATCATTTACCGTAGCTGTTAAAGTGAAAATAAAAGTGGCCATTTAAGGACTAAAGTGAAAGCAAAACTTGCACTTCCAGGTCTAGACTGTAGACACAGACTGAAAACAGACACTGCAGATCAAACTGCCTTGTGCAAGCACATTTCAACTGAACAACAAAGACAAAAATAATGGAAAAATGGTAAACACTATACAGTCCAGACTTAGTAGTCACCTCTTTATAGTGGTCACCTTGTGGCTGTTACCTGTAACATTTTACATGTCAAAGGCCCTCCAGTGTAAATATACAAGAAATCCTCAAGATTGGATATTAAAGGTACATGTACTTTCTCCCTCCTCGTTGTTGAAGAGTGGAATGCCTACCTGACTGGTATTCCAGGAGCATGAAGCGAAGCCATTCATGCAAAAAAACTGTTCATAAGTGATTTCCTAGGAAGCCGGCAATTTCTTCTCACAGAGTGAGCAAGGAAGTATCATTGCCAGCAACATGTGAAAAGCCCCATTGGAAGACATGGAGTATGATTCAGTTTTTGTTAAGTTTTCTGTAGGGGAGGGAAACAGCACGTTGATTAAGGTGGTACCGTAGGATTCAAATTGCTAAGCAACGGTTGCGAAGGGTAATTTCCAAAATCAATCAAAATGCAAAGTTGTCATGGTTTTCTTTGCATAATAAAGATTTACAGAACCATACAATCCCAAAAGACGCAGGTTTGCCGGGCGATTGGTCAGTGATGTCACACATATACAAATTTTCACATCTCTATTTTAAAACGTTTCACCTCCTACATATTTGCACCAAATTTTCAAAAATTTCAGATTGTAACACATGGGATACCTGTTTAGAGCCCCTAGCACAGATCAGGTTATCTGTTCAAGTACAAAAGATTTTTGAACAGGAAAAGATCTATTGTGTCATTTTGTGAAATTTTGCATGGTTTTAGGGCGATATCTCATAAACAGTGTGGAATTTTTAGAAACGCATGCTTATCTATATTCTCAATCTCAACTATGACTTCAATAAGCCTACCAAAAATCAGATTTTGCACATGGAAAAGTGTGCGTTTGGAACGTTGCCAGCGATAGCAACCAACTTCCTTCGGTATCGTCTTAATAGGTCTGAGAAGCTGTTGTAATGGGATGAGGATAGTGGGATCGTTTCACGTTGGAGATGATAAGGTGGACCATTTGATATCCTGGGGGGGCTTGGAAGATTTGGGGGAAAAAAAAGATGCCAGGTGGAGTTGCTCGGAAAAAAAATCTGGCTTTAAGTGGCTGATGGAAAAACAATTATGGACCATTGCGACTCGAAAAAAAAATCTTGGCAATTGTTCGATGCACACTGCAGCATCAATAAAAATCAAGCAGTAGCTCTGGAGTTTTATAAAGCATAAACCATTTCAAGCTTGAGGAACAATAACTGAATATGAACAATTGTACAGTATACATGACCTTCTGATTAGAGGAAGTATGCTGAAATTGAAATTGCTCACCAGTGTTTTCCAGAAATGTGTAAATCTGAATGTATAGATTTTGTCAAAATACCACAAGAAGAGAGACAGCCTGCAAACATTTTACTATTATCGTTTGCGTATAGAAAACTCATAACAATGAAAAAATGCGTAGAGACTCAATCCAATGCGTAATATTATTACGCATTGGATCAACTCTCTACACATTTTTTCATTGTTATGAGTTTTCTATATACTCATGTTTTATTCGTAAATGCGAACACTGTTATAGTGAATTATCTTACCAATGTTTTTCTTAACAAAAATGAGTTTGATGGTTTTGGGGAAACTACTATGTGGTAATGAAGAATGGGAAATGGGCAATGAAATGAGCAGACAGCAGGTGATTTAAGATTAAATGTTATATCTTCACTGCAAATAAAACCATAAGTGAGTCATAAATAATACAAACAAAACAAAATCATGTTTGTTTGTTTTGTTGTATGTGAGCCACGTCTAAGACACACAACAAAAGTACTGTTTCAGTCTGTAAATGTCACCTCAGATGCCACCAGAGAAAACCATTTCCACTCCAAAATTTCATTTTTCGCCTTGCGAGAGGGGGGTGTCCCCCCTCTCGCGCTCTCCCCCACCCTGGTTGGCTACATTCACTCGCCACTCAGTCGCTTCGCTCCCTCGCAGTCCACCCGTCTACTTTCTTAGATTACCCGGCTACTTTCAATGTAAGGACAACACTGACAAGTAAATGCCATAAATGTACATGATTTTACAAATATGTTTTTGTAAAGTGAATCAAAAATGTACATGTATTTACATATCTTTATTTAGTTTCTTGAATATAGTCGTGTGCGATAGAACAGCATCTTATTACTGGGTGTGAAAAACCAAGCAAACAACATTGCACCGAAATTTGGTAAAAAAAAAAATATCTCGAAGAAGGAAAGTGAAAAAAAAGTTGCCAGCATATGCCCTGTAGAAAAAAAATAATTCATGGTGAAGCACGTGGAAAAAAAATAATGGCTCTCCACCAATCTTCCAAGCCCCCCCCCCCCCAGGATATCAAATGGTCCACCCCTAAGTTAGATGTTTTTCTGCTGGGGTGTTGTGGGGAAGACAGGTGTAGTGGGGAAGACAGGAAGACAAGTTGGTGGGAGGGGAAATATTTCAAATCACATAAGGGAAGTTACGAACAGCTATTATTTTACCCTCCAAATTCCAGTTTTCTTCAAAATATACCAGTATATGTTTGCAAGTGAAAACATTTCTGTTCATAATTTTTTAAAAATTAGCTGGTTCGTTTACTCCTCCACCCCCACCCCCCCCCACCACCCCCCCCCCCCCCCACTCCCACTCCAGTCACTCATGCTCACTTTACCCATGGAGGTACCAGATTCTTCTGGTCCCTCCAGAGTTTGAGATCTGGTAAGTCCAGAGTAACAAACTCACTATTGGAGGATGTTGAGTTTGAGACTATGGCATGGTGTTATGCCTGAGCAAGGCACTTTATACTCCTCACTGCCCCATTGCTAAGGGGCATTGGGTATCTCTGCAAGGCAGGGCTGTGTGTTACCTGTGTTATGCAGCCTGGGAGGCTGTATAACACTGGTAACACACCACCTTGCCATGCAGAGCTAGGGCATTGGGTACCTTATCCTGTAACAGTAATTGGGTAATACCTGTTGGACGATGGATTGAAATAAAAAAAAGCATTACTCATTTACAGTAACTTTTTGACAATTTTTTCAGTATTTTTGTTCCACTTATCATCCCAAGTTTCCTTGTCTGTCTCCTACAGCATTTTCAGTTTTAAAATATCCAGTATTCTGTTTGTCAACACGACATGTCAGTGCGTGGCATGCATTGTATATCGTTGCTGACAACTTATCGGATTTAACTCCGGAGCTGAATTCAATTATCAAAAATGCAGGACACGCATATATTTAACTGTTAATGTTGACAAGCTAACTCGGTGTTCTCACGACCTGCAGGAAAGTTGAGCAAACTGTTTTCGATACATACAGTCAAAAACTTGAGAACTACTGCTAAATGTTTCAGTTACTGGGCCTCTAATCAGTTTGATAATTTGATAATTTCGCTTTGGTCAAACCACAAAGTCGGTCCCCTTGTGGCCTTGGTGACAGCGCAAACACTGATAAACATCATGTTTGATGAAGTTCTACAGACTACATGTATGAACCGGTTCATACGTTCCACACCTGGTGTCACTGTCAGTGACGACATCCGTGGTAAACATCGCACTCATGGTTTTACTCACCGTATTTAGCACTTCGAACCCCCCATCGAATTCATCTTCCGACGCAGCTCCTGCATTTCCCCTTTCCTTAAAATAGTACCAGACCCCTGCAACGACAGCTGCGCCTGCCCCTAGTGCCAAGGCAACTTTCGCTGCGTCTCCTGTGGCCGCCATGTTTTGTCGATGTCCTTGTACTGTTGTATATGAACGATTCTACATATACACAGCAATTTCGAGAGTGGGTAAACTATATGTTTGTCTAATTTCTCAAAACTAAGATATCAAAGTTATTTTGGGGGAAAAACAACGTTGTGTTTGCGATTTGCCAGCTAGAAGTAATATGTTTTTCTCTGTATTAAATATATTTTTGTGAATGAGGCTGTAATCTCGCCAAGTCTCGGCATACGACGTTTCACACGTGACTACAATATTCTTTGGCTGCCGAAGAATACGAATAGGCCCTCACAAAGGTGCTCTTCTTATCAGCCAGCGTACAAACAGGTCTCTTGCGTTGTATTCATTTTATAATATGGAGTGTCGTGACTAACTGGACACAGGGAACATTTGAAGCTTATTGTCACGATGTTTTGTATATCCATGGTTTATTTCACTAGCTGTCTTTGATGACAGCTATTCCAGTTCGACCCACTTCGCGGTGACCTTGTGCTCGACCCGAGTCTGTTGTGTACATTTCACATATGCCGTCAACGTCTTATCGAGTCACTTCAACAAGTGTCCGGGCTCTCGTTTCTCTGAATATCCCGATTTTGTAAGTATTGTAATCAGCACTTTATTCGAATATTTAATTCTGTTGGAAAATACCACCAAAATCCATGACTGTTTTCCGCAGTTCAACGAGGTACTGAGTAGGTTCGGTTGTCCTCAAACTGACTGAACTGACCCGGATATCCCAAAAGTCTGTCTCACTCTCAGCACAGTGTCTGTAACGAATTTACACATTGTGTGAACGTGACACTGGATCAACTACAATACATTTATTTTGATGAAATCGTAGACAGTACCGCTATCTATGCGTACATAATGTGTGTACTGTTTTTGTGTTGATTATTTTTTAACACATCAACGATCAACATTACTACTATGTCAAACTGTAACCTTACTTTAATATTGCGCAGTAACCGCATGCCGCCCTTCTCTTTCTTCACGTGTGACTTCTTTGTACTGAACTTGAAGGTGACATGACACTGTCAGTTAGATAAATCTTTATACAATCGTAGCTGCTCATGGTGATCATTTTTCACAAATTTTATTTGAATTAGATTAATGAAACTTTCTAAACAAAAATAAAACGTCAATCACCACTGCAACACTCCATTCTTTACATATTGTTCTGTATCCTGTCTTGTTTTAGTATTTTATATATATATATATATATATATATATATATATATATATATATATGTGTGTGTTGTGTGTGTGTGTGTGTGTGTGTGTGTGTAATCTATAATTTTCATTTTATTTTTGTTTTTATATTTTGACCATCACATGTCTTCTCTTCTTACTGACCTGATGATGCCTTGTGAACAAATTTAAAGCTAGTAAATAAAGTTACAAGTTTGTTCAGACCATCCAACATCAAAGCTCATATATATATTATTTATTTATAAATTTTAATTATTTATTGCAACCCTTTTATAAACAGGGGCTCACTAAAAATAACAGGAGCAGCAAAGTGTATATACATTATCTTATATATTATATAATATATATATATATATATATATATATATATATATATAATATATATATATAATAACACAAATTACTTCAAGTACAAAGTAATAATGTCTATTACCACGTAAGTTTCATGCACTGTTTCGAGCAATGTAATTTCCCATGGGGACATACTAAGATATATATATATATATATATATATATATATATATATATATATATATATATATATATATATATATATATATATATATATATATATATATTTTTTTTTTTGTTTTTTGTTTTTTTATTTAGATATGTATATAGAATACATAGCAAAAGGAGGCAAATCAATGCTGTGACAAATCAGGGCTACCAAGCAATACAGAATTAACTCAATGAGTCACGTGTCACATGTGCCAACCATCATGACAGACACCATTAGTTCTGTCAGTTACAAGAAAAGTTTGGAGGTTTAGCCCTCCAGTGTTTGACGACAGATTCTCAATATAGAATCAAGTAGCAGTGGTTGATTGACCATAGGCATACACTCTAATGTACATGTCATTCACCCTGTTGTTTGCCATTCGGTAATACTCCTTAAAAATTGTAACTGACAATCTTGAAGGATTGGAGTTCCATGATATCAGACATGTGTGCAGTCATATGCAGGTTTACATTGTACATCGTTTCCAGAGTACACAAAAAATCATCACATTGATTGAGAATAAATGATACAGCTGTGCTCATATGCATAAAAGACATGTCAATTGAAGATATTTTGTAAAGTCAACTGCTGAACAATGAAACTGTCTGTTTTAGTCCAGCATTTATAAGGAAGAGTTTATCCTCGTTGAAATATCAGTGTCATCCTAGTGCCAGGAGCTGTGTAAATGAAGTGGCATCCATGCAAAGATGAAAAAAATGTTAACATTTCATGGCAACCATAATGGCTCATGAACTGAGTTTAGCTTGCCTGATGAGTTGATGAAATCAACCCAAAAATCAGTAGGTTATCATGAATAGAGAAAGTTGTTTTATGAATTTCTCATTTTCTATGGGGTACAGGAACAAGGGGAAAGGAATACCTGTGCAAGAAAGAGAGCCCCTTGTAAGAGTATATGTTTGTTATAGGATGTGTGAGTGTTGTTTGAAGACATCTGTCCCCTTGCCCCAATGTTAGTTGAGTTCAAAATTAACAGTGTTGTTAGTTCCTTTTCCCAAGACAACCCAACCTTGCATTGTGACTACTCATTTCTGGAGATGGTGGTCTCGTGGGGCTACAACTCTTGTTCATTCTCACTTGTTACCTGAACAAAGCTGTCCTCTACATGTAGCTAACTTTTCAAGAATAGTAATTGTGTCATTTGGACATTGGTGTAGGACGAGAACAATATGACAGATGCTGGAGTCCCAAACCTTTTCATTTGTGTCTCAGATTATTCAGATACATCAGTCATGTGACCAAAAGTCAGCCATATAGTATGAACAAAGGTGGACTAAAAGATTCCCTCAGGACCACTTATTTCTGGGAATGGTAGTCCAGCTGGACTACCACACAAAAAAAGTTATTTTTAAGCCGTGTTTTCTGAGTATTAGTAAATTTGATGACGTAAGGTACAGGATTTTGAAAGAGAATGGTTTAAAGTTTGCTTGACGAAAGTTTGAACAAAAGTTTAAATCTTTCATTTTCAAGGCGTGAAGTAACCTTAACAAGAACAGAAATGTTGAAACAAAAATTACAAACGTTTACTCTTGTTTATGTATTGAAATGTTATAATAAACTTACATGGAGATGTAAAATAGTCTATCAAAGTCTCATCACCAAATTTATCACTCTGTTTATTTCCACAGATGTGACTGAATCCATAACTGTCAAAGATGGCATCAGATGATCCAGACAGGCTGCGACTGAGGTCAGCCATGCAGATTCCGACACGTGAAGAGCGTTACGACATCAAGGAAGTGGACATGCCGGCACCGTCACCGCAGAGACACTCCTTTCTACAAATGTTTGATTTCAGCTCTCTGATCAAGCAGCACCCTCACAAATACGACACCATAATGAAAGAGGACGTGGCCGAAGAAACCGCCAGGGAGGACGCCATCGATAGCAAGGCCAAACTGGAGCGCAAGCTCGCTGAAAGGAGTAAATCCCACGACCTTGACACTGAGGGGGCTTCTAAGAAGCTCAGTCAGCAGAGGATAAAGTCAGCCGAGAAGCAAGGTACCAGAATCACAGGTGAACGTCCAGTGACGAAACGTTCCTCCTCATATGCTAATATTCACGACATGAAGAAAACGATTCCGGACGACCAAGAAGTCCAGCATTCGTACTTCCAGAGTCTGAATAAAGAACTTGCCATGGGACTCGATGATTATGTCTACAACCATGGCCTTACTGATTCAGAGGACGACGCTGAACCAGTGTCATTTTCAGCCACTGGGAAATCTGCGAGTGGTTCGCTGTTGCGGAGACACAGTGTAACTCCCAGAGCCTCCTTTGACGAGGAGCCAGAGATGAAGACAATCGCACTGCCAGATGGTTCCGAGGTGAAACTACCCGATGTGGACGCCATATCTCCGTCTTCAAGTGCTGATGTCTCTCCTGCCGGCACACCAAAGTCATCACCAAGACTGAGGTAATCTTCCTTAAACACTATTCCCTGATTAAGAAGTTTGCATGATTTTGGTACACCTGTGCAGAAGTTTGCCAGTACCCTCGACCCCCTCTTTCACCAGTCTAGATCCTAACAAGCAGTTTTGCAGATCAGGGAACCCCAAAATACCATCCTAGGAACTGGTCAGTTTCTTCGGCCTGGGGGGTGGGGTGGGGGGTGGGGTGGATTCATGGGGGTCACCCTGTTTTTGACTTTGGTGATAGGGGGTCACGATGTTTTTGAAATGCCCAATATGGGGAGTCAGTGTGTTTATTAATTTTGACATGGCTCATACTTGCCAAAACCAGCCACAAATTTCATCATTCAGTTGCATTTTTCGAAGCGCCCTTTGGGCACGTAACTTTAATGATAATAAGACATATATTTCAGAGCCCTGTCCTAGTGCGAAACTTTAGTATATCAGACATATATACATGTATATATATCTGAGATACCTGTATGTTTAAAATTTTTTGGCGCACCCTTTGGGCGCATTTCTTTAAATATCAAACAATACTTTTCAGCATGCCCTTCAATTGCATGACTTTCATTTATCAGATATGTATATACATCAGAGATATCTGGATTTTAATATTTTTCAGCACGCGATTCGGGCGCAGTTAATTAATATCAGAGATATATGTCAGATATATCTTGATGTCTGTAAATTGAAAGTCTGTTTTGCAAAGTGTACTAATCATTATGAAATCTGCAGTTCATATGAAAAGCATGACAAGTTCCTGATACTTTTCTGCTTCCTCTATGAGAATTCAGTATTAGAAAGCAACATGCACTAATATTTCACAATCACATTTTTCTTACAACAGTTCTGGACATCTGCTTATGCATAAAAAGAGTGGAGTACATTCACAGCTCATTCATACATGACAACAATTTCATTAAAACACAGAATGACTGAATGTTTAAATTATACCCCAAATATATACACACACACACACTCTCTGAATTATTCAATTTATATTCCACCTTTTGTTTTACCTTTGTCGCATGCAGGGCGGTCACCCTGTTTTCGAAAGTTGGAATAAGGGGGTCACCCTGTTTTCAAAAGTTGGAATAGGGGGGGTCAGCCACTTTTTGACGTCAGCAAAAAATAATCCACCGTTCCCCCCCCCCCCCCCCCAGCTGAAGAAACTGACCAGTCCCTTACCTTACATTCTTGGTTTTGAAGAAATAGTAAATTTGCAGAAGGTAGAACTTCAACCATGGTGACGGGAAAGCACATGGAGATATAACCACCAAGTACTCGGTTGTGTGTGAAAATTGCTTTACATTGGGCAAGATATAAAATGAATATTTACAAAGTACTACAGATAAGTTTTCCACAATAAACTATAAAGTTGTGATTTTCTGTTTAATAAATTACCTTGAATTAATCTATCACAACATCATCATAATTTGTGCTCTTCAAATTCAAAATCAAGACCACAAGACTTAACATTTTTAGCTCCCATAGCCATATGATATATGGCAATGGAAGCTATTCTTATAGGCTAGGAAATGTCTGTATGTATGTATGTCTGTATGTCTGTATGTCTGTGTGTCTGTATGTCTGTATGTCTGTATGTCTGTATGTCTGTCCGTCAACATCAAAAACTCCAAAACCGCTGTACATTTCATCTTGATATTTGGTGTGTACATGGATGATGGGCTGTAGATGAGATTTTGTTCAAATGAAGTTGTCATTGCCAAAAATATGCAAATTAAGTGAAAAAATGTAAAAACAGTCAAAATTGAAAAAACTCAAGAACCACTGAGCAGATTACATGAAAAATTAGCATGTAAGTACTTTTGGCTGACATGAAATGATTGTGCACATCTTGGGTCAGTATCTTGGACTTGCTATTTTCATGAATTTTTTGTAATTTTCTCCCATTTTTGGTCAAAAAATCTCCTGCTCTGAAACCACAAGTCCGATTGATTTGAAACTTGGTATGGAAGTGCATAGGAGTGACCTTTCCCAAATTTGGGCAAATCGTGGTGAAATTTGCATATTTTTAGTTTACACGTCCATAGACTCCCATGTATAAGGCAGATCTCCATAGACTCCCATGTATAAGGCCACGAAAAATAAAAATTTAGTTTCTCATCGTATTCATATTGCAAAAAGGATGCAGGGACACAATTTTTAGTCCCCACGGATGAAGTCCAGTGAGCTTATAGATTGGGTCATGTCCGTCTGTTCGTCCATCCGTGAGTCCATCCGTTCACGCATATATCTCGGATATTTTGACAAAATGTCATGTGACCTTGATGACCTTTGATCTCAAATATTCATATTTGTCCATAACTCAGTAACCACAAGTGCTACCACCCTTCATATATGGTATGATGGGACAGCTTATGACGCCACATATTGTACCTCATTAATTATGCACATATCTAATTTTGAGCGAGCCAATAGAGCTAGAGGTCTGATTTTTGGTATATAGGGATAACTTAGCAAAACAATTTTTTTTGACAAAATGTCACGTGACCTCGGTGACCTTTGACCTCAAATACACATATTTGTCCATAACTCAGTAACCACAAGTGCTACAGCCTTCAGGTATGGTATGATGGGACACCTTATGACACCACATATTGTACCTCATTAATTATGCACATATCTAATTTTGAGTGAGCCAATAGAGCTAGAGGTCTGACTTTTGGTATATAGGGATAACTTAGCAATACATTTTTTTGACACAATGTCACGTGACCTCGGTGACCTTTGACCTCAAATATACATATTTGTCCATAACTCGGTAACCACAAGTGCTACAGCCTTCATGTATGGTATGATGGGACACCTTATGACGCGACATATTGTACCTCATTAATTATGCGCATATCTAATTTTGAGCGAGCCAATACAGCTAGAGGTCTGATTTTTGGTATATAGGGATAACTTAGCAATACAATTTTTTTGACAAAATGTCACGTGACCTCGGTGACCTTTGACCTCAAATATACATATTTGTCCATAACTCAGTAACCACAAGTGCTACACCCTTCATATATGGTATGATGGGACAGCTTATGACGCCACATATTGTACCTCATTAATTATGCACATATCTAATTTTGAGCGAGCCAATAGAGCTAGAGGTCTGATTTTCGGTATATAGGGATAACTTAGCAAAACAATTTTTTTGACAAAATGTCACGTGACCTCGGTGACTTTTGACCTCAAATATACATATTTTCCATAACTCAGTAACCACAAGTGCTACACCCTGCATGTTTGGTATGATTGGACACTTTATGACGCCACATACTGTACCTCAATAATTATGCGCATATTCTCATTCTGAGCGAGCCAATAGAGCTGGATGTCTGATTTTTGGTATATAGGGATAACTATAGGAGAGAAATTTTTTGACCAAATGTCATGTGACCTCGATGACCTTTTACCTAAAATATATGTTTATGTCAATAAATAAGTAACCACAAGTGCTATGTCCTTTGTATTTAGTAGGATGGGAGACCTTATGACAACACACGCTTTACCTCATTAATTATGTACACATCTAATTCTGGGCAAGCGAATAGAGCTAGAGATCTGATTTTTTGGCATATAGGGATTAATAAGCAATATAATTTTTTTTTCAAATGTCATGTGACCTCGATGACCTTTGACCTTGATTATACATATATATGCATATTTCAGTAACCACAAGTTCTATACCCTCCAATTTTGATAGGATATTAGACCTTAAGATGTCACATCTTGTACCTCATTTATAATGCGCATATGTATTTCTTGGCTGGCCAATACTGCTAGAGGTCTGATCTTTTTCCCGATTTAGAACCATAACTTAGACATGCCTCATGTGTTTCAAATTGGGAACAACGACATAGACCTATGTGCCCATAGATCTCAACATATACACTCCAGTGATACTTCTTAATGACCACATTTTCCTGCCCCATCAAGACTAATACTCCTATTACAAGTGGGGACTATGTCATTGTAAATGACTTGTTGAGTTAATGGTTGTATCACAGTATTCGATATATCTACTTCTGTATTTTTTCCATTTTATATTCTGAATAATTACATTAAACATATTTCACTGTCTCCAGTACATTTCATTTAAGTATTTTCACTTCATGCACTTTATCCCTTTCACACATGTTCAAATATCTGACCAGAGAACAAACACTAATAGTCCAGGATGGGAGCTACGGTGTCATTGACGCTATTTTTTTTAGTTCCTAGAGCTGGAAAATTAATTGTTAGAATCCAAAGCGTTCTTTTGCAATAGTTATCAATATTTTATTTTTACCATATAAGAGATACTTGGTACCAAGAAATCATAAATATCAGCTTGCCCAACATTTTTAAATTACAGACAGCCCTATTTTTTGTTGATAATCATCGCTGCCCTCATAAATTAGGGAATTTCAAAACTTGTCCCAACCCCACTATTTTGCTGGGTTGTGTTGAGTGGGACTGCCCCAAGTAAAGGTCACGTAAGAGGTGAAAGGTTAAGGATACATGCCAGAACCAGTCTTTCAATGATCCACATTTAAGGAAATACGTTCCTTGAAATTGGCAGTTCAATACTTTTGCAGTTGCTTGTATTGCACTTTGCTCCAGGAAACTTTTAATCACTCTTTATTCATAATCAGGAATGAAAATCAGCTCAGTATGTGGCATTTGGGAATAGAGAAAGAAATTAGCCAAAATTTATCCTATTTTGAAAAGTTAAAGAATATACCCTGTGTTAACTCTATGGGGAAAATTTAATGTTTGATTTTCACAAAAACAAGACTGGAATTTATTTCACTTGGTTCAAGTTCAACTTGTGTCCTCAGAAGCAGTAGACCTGAAAAGTCTCATAAAATTTTGAGGGTTAGAAAAATGTTCTCTGAGGTGCATTCCAAGCTTTAGTAGCAATATTATATGATTTTGGACTCACGCAAGTTGCTGTTCAGCAAAAGTGGAGACCTTATTTATTACAGTGCCAGGAAACTGTCAAGCACTAAAATAAACTTTCAAATACCCATTTTGTAATAACTGTGCAAATACAGAAACATTGGTACCACAGTATCCTTATTATATTACAGGTCTCAAAATACCTGGTTACAGTGGAGCACTATGTATGTCCATGAAGGCACATTGTAGTCCGTGTCAACCATTTGCATATATATTGAAAATAATACAACGTATTCTGATCTTTATTTGGACATACTGTACGGAATCATCTTGCTTTTAGTCATTTTGACTGACAAATTTCTCATGTGTTAACATTTTGTTGAAAACTTAGTTAAATTTCCTGATGAGGTGAATGATCTGAGGGTCAAACACGTTTGAGCCACCCTTCAATTTGACTTTGATGCAAATTTGGTAAAGCATACATAGAAGACCCAATGGCCATATGGTCCCAGAATGTAAAACAAACACAGGAACCTGCATGGGATGATGGGGAGGACTGACATGCAAGTGAGCATGCAGACTAAAAAAATATTTCGAGACTCAAAGATTGGAGATTGTTTGATCCACATGTGGTGTTCATATCCATGCCAACCATAAGAGTCTGTGATATGATTTCAGACCCAATTTGTAGATGAAGTAAATTCAAGGTTTGTTCTTGAAGTTGGAAGTAAGTAAAACACACACAAAAATAGTCATAGTACCTTGAAAGAAAGGGAACTATCCTCAGCCTTTTTTCAATGCACTGATCAATAAGTTGAGCAATCTTATCCATAGTAGAAGGTTGTGATGTACATGCACTGTGACCAATATCTGATACATGCCCGAGGAGACAATTTACCCATCATTATTACCGCTTTCTGAACTTTCTACAATGTCGCTGATTTCACACTTTGTTGGTGACTGTGACCTTGAAAGGTTCTTTACCTTTATAGCAAATCCAGTACACATGCAGTTCAAGGATAGATTTAGCTAAGGCCAGGAAGGAATTTTGTTCCAAGAAATCACCGCTTCTTTTGTCACAAATTTGGAAATGAACTGCCATTGTTTTACTTGAAGGGGCATTCTTGTTTTGCACGTTTCCACAGTGTATTGTTTTCTTCTGGAATAATGTGGGAAATGGTCAGAATTTGTTCTGTCAACACTGCCTATATATGTAATGCCTCTATTATTGTGAACAGTTGGTAAAATCTAGACTCCAAGTCATAAGTAACAAAGTCTATGGAGGGAGATTTTCCTGGTTCGTGTAAAAAAAATGTAAATTTTGTTCACCGCCAGTGTAGCTTTGCAAAAAAATTTCTCAGGAGGACAGTAATTTTTTTCTCTGGCCTAAATAGGTAAAATTATCATACAGCCATACAGTTTGTCACTGAATAATACAGAGTTTAATTACCTTCAGAGCAACTGTGTGGCCAAGTTGAACACATCACAATATCTTGAAAGCACGGTCCAAAGCTACAGCTACTACATGCCACTTAATACAAGATAAAAATGTCACCCTGGTACAGTTACCAGCAGAGAGCTCCTTGACTTTGACAGACTGCGGTGGGCTAAACAAGACAATAAGATCTCGTGATGGTGATAATTGACAATGTCAATCAAACTGATGTTTCCTGATTGTGTGTTTCCTGAACTGTTGGTGCACTTTTTGGGAATGTGTTATTGAAAGCTAGCCACAGCCCTTGTGTGTGAGGAGATTGTAAATAGGAAACCACAGCATCATGAGTCTTTGTGCACTATGTCATGACTGGCAAAATCATCTTACACCTACCCTTCTCTCATCACACCATATGTGTGCATCAACCCTAACACCACTACATTGTGGTCTCACCCCATCATATACTATGGCATAGCAGATCCCATTTACTGGACATAGGGGAGGGTGGGGGGGCTGAAGCAGAAAAGGCCATATTATATTATTATTACAGACACATTGAGCTTATACGTCTTGAATGGGATAATGCCATTTTTGCAGGTCATGGAAAGCCAAGACAAGCATGCAATACATCACACAGTGAGACTGCACATAATGTCAAGCTGTGTTTGAAGAGTTCTGCCAAGGGACAATGACCTGCCAATGTCCAAACATCAACATATGGCCATATCAGTGCTTTCATATCTATCAGTATCCTTGGTGCCATCTTGTTTGTGACATTTTTTTTTCAATTTGCACATCACCTGTGTACACTCTTCTAAAACCAATATCACCTTGGAGTTTTTTTTTTAACTTTATAATCAAGGGAAAAAATAAATTTGCATACAAAGCAATGCCATTGACTACAAAGTAATTCTGTTAATACCTCCACATACTCTGTGAAAGGATGGTTTTTTCTATTGCTCACTGCATCAGGGTCTGTCAAGGGCAGGCACCCAGTAAATGTTGCCAAACTTAGCTTCCCAGTGTTTAAGTGTGAATTCATCCCACTCTAACAAAGTGACCATTAAATTTGAAAGTTGAAGTTTCACCTCAGTTCACAAGATAAATATTTTTACCCCAAAATAATGGAGGATCAAGACTGATACAATATGAGCTCTGTACCCCACAAATTTCATAAAAATACAAACTTCAAGCAGTCATTCATGCCATGTCTAACCAAATATTCACTCCGTATTCTTTTTCAGACCCCGGCATGAACTAACAAGTGAAGACGCAAGCTGCGTGCCCATTGAATTACACCCAGACAAGAAGAAGCTCCTAGGCATAGGCCCCATGTACCAACCACCCAGTGAACACGTATGTGTGCACAGGGACGACGCCAAGCAATTGAACCTGCTTCAGAGGGTTGTCAAGGAGGGGTTCTCGGCCACCACGAGGACCCCCTTCCACCAGAGGGAGGACATGGACTTTTTCCCGCCTGACCAGCCCCAGACCCAGGCGTCAGTAGACTCCGCCAAAGACATGAAAAAGAAATTCATGACACGCGCCGAAATCAATTTTTTGTCGCCGTCCTCAATGTGAATTAAGCATGCAGTATGCCAACCGTTGGAAGTTGCGGATTGTGTGACATTTGTGAAACTCTCGTTTGGAATTTCATCTCACTTTGATGTGTGTGTAAATCGGGGCCTGCGTTCTCTCAAGTGAACTGCCCTAAGGACTTTTGTCAAATCATTTGTGGTAAAAAAAATATGTTAAATTCAGAAGAGTTCTGTAGCCTCTGGCTGTCTGCCATTAAATGCCATACCTGGAATACTTCACTGGGAAGTCACAATTTAGATCTACCGTCACAATTCCAGGAATTACTCTGTTACCAGATGTTTACGTCAAAAAATTGTCCCACCCCCTCATCTAATGATCCTTGACCTTTAGAGTATCTATCAGAAATAGAATGACTAGCTAGTCAAAGAATTGTTTTGACAAACAAGCGGTTACTAAAATTAGGGTACAAAAATTGTTGGCGTGTTCCACGCAGTCTTTTGTAATCTTCCCTCATAATTGAAAGTTTCTATAGAGCATTGATCCTACTCATGCAGTGTGGAAGTACATAGTTGCTGTGTCCCCCTCATCTATGGTAAAATTATTACGAGTATAATGTACATAATGGAACTTCTTCCACAAATTATATGCGTGGATCTACAGTGTCAACAAACTTGAAGGCACTAGGCAGAGTTTCAAACTTAGCCCTCACAAATGGTAGATTACCAAAGGATTGTTAAAAATTGAAAGTCCAAATATCTGTCCTGGGGGTGCATCCCACCTTTACACCCTACACTTGTCACACCCTTGGTGTGTGACCATGGCTTGTCATTGCAGACCAGTCTCACCTCAAATTACCGGGGCAAAATTCTTATAAATTTCAAATTTGTTATTGTCATTTGCATTTTCTTGTCTGTGTTGGAAAAATGAATTCATTTTGACTGCCAGGTTGGTTCCACTTCACCTTGACATTTTGATAAAACCCTTCTCTTCACAGTTGTGTGGCAACGTTAGATCTCTGATATAGAAAGTGATCTAGGTTTAATCTTACACTGTTCACTGTGTTTGAACCTGTATGAATAGAATACAAGCCGCACATGGTGTTACAAAAGGGGTTTTCTTAAAAAAAATGCTCGATTACATGTGTATCTGAATGTGTGTGTACAAAGGATACGAAGTTGTGTCAACAGTATTATGTACTATTTACACAGAATTTAACAGATAAAGCAGGCTCTCTCATTCAAATGTTCAATACCAGAGTGGGAATATCATAAAAAACTTATTTTTTTCCTAGTAAAGTTCAAGATGCCCAAAATCTTGCTTGCATGTGATTTTAGTTCGGAATTGAAGTTGCCTTACCTACGGTGTGCCAGTCAGGAGATCAGATAGCTCTTTGGTATTTGAATTTTCATAGATGTTTTAACGGGATAAAGTAAAAACCAAATTTTGCAGTGTGGGAAATATTCTCATCAGAAAAATAAATTACAGTCTGTCAGGACGTTCCCAGTTAAAGCCCACTGTGAAAGAAATTAACATTCATAATATTCATCAACAACATTGAAGTTCCTCTGTCGGGAGAAAAACACCTAATTGTTCAAAGAAGCTCAGGTGTTGCCAGCCACAAGAGTTTATAGAATTTGCATTTCAATATGGAAATGAGACATAGCAAACCCCCTTAGCAGTTCTAAGCAGTTTTGTCACTGGACAATTTTTTGGTCAACACGAATTGTGAAAAGTGCAAATTAAGTGTTATTTTCTCCGGACAAAGCACATGTGATGCACGGTCATTGCTTGTACTTAATCCAGTGTACCATATGCAAAACAGTACTGCATATTAATTGTTAAACCCTGTACTCTGACATATCAATATTAATTTTGCTGCCAAGTTTTTTTTGTGTGTGTGCTTATGTGCTTATACATCTATCAAGATTCCGCTGCCAACATTAGCTGCTGAGCGATTGCCGACCAGTTTCTACGTAATTATATTGTTAATTGGTATATTTCTTGTGTTTGTTGTATTTCATGCTGTAATTGACAGCAGCTTGTCCATAAGTTCCCAGTTTATTTCAGCCTCAATATTGAGTACACCGAGGGTTTTATTTCCCCCCGGCAAATCATATGCAAGAGACACTGTAAATTGCAATGTTATGAAAGACTTAACATGCTGATAGCCTCTCCAGGGCTTTGCTTTGGAGACAGACGTCTTGATAATCAGTTCATAGTTGCTATAAAACTAGATTATTTTCCCTTCAAAATCCATGTGAAACATGAACAAAGGTATGCATTCTGTTGAAAGAATTGCAGAGGACACTCTCGAAAAAAGAGGCAATCACAAAGTGTGTATTCTTCAATGATTATAATTCAGCAGAATTTTGTATGTCATCTATGATTTTTTTTATGTGATATTTCGACAATGACCATAAAAAAGTAATTTATTAATTTACCTACTTTGATGTAAAGAGCAAATATTTGTTGTTTCAGTTTCATTACAAGTGTAAAAAAAGTGTTGTTTGTAATCGATAATTTCAGAGATGTATATTTTTTTGGCAAAAATCATTTATATTTTATCGTATCAGTGGTGCAATCGAAAGTATTTCGGTTTTTTTCGCCTTGTAAAAATGTGTACATTTAACATAGATGTTCCATAAAAAGTAGCCGGCCTGGATTGTTCCGTAGTAGTGAGAAAGTACGACGATTTGATATTTAGACTGTACTTCTCATACCATCGTTCGAAATAAAAGGCTGCGAAGTTTCTGTTTATTGTATAGTGTGAGATGTGAATCATTCTGTACCGATTCTAGATTCTTCCTGCTTGTCCGCTGTTATCGTCTCGTGGGAGTTGCGAGTTCGAAAAGTCTACGGATATTTTTAAGACGCAGAAATGAATGTCAGCGGTGTCACTGGCAGAACATCTGCTCCGGATGATAACGGTGTCGCCTTACTCTCTTGAGTTCAGATCACAGCAATCGGTGTAATGCTGGCTTCTCTGCGCTGTGTGTCCACAGTTTTAGGTTTCCGTCTGTGCGACATACAGGAATACACACACGATCAAACATCACAGACGCGCGACGCGAATGTTGATTCGTCACGCCCACATACGTGCCCATTTTATACAGCGTCTGTTGACTCAGAAATACATTTTGTAAGCAGCAAAAAAAACACCCTGAACTCACAAGTATTATTCTTCAAAGAAATGATAAGAAAAATAATCTCGATGTGGGTATGATAATCACTTTTTTAACTCCCATGGTATAATTAAGTCTCATACGCATGCGTAATTGACACGTGCGGAGTACACGCCCACTCTCAGCTCCCTGCAAACTGTAGTTCATCATAAAAACACACCTGCGCGTTATGCGCCAGTCAATGTAAACCCCACCCCCCCCCCACCTCGGGCGATACGGGAAAATGTGGGGATTAGACCGTGTGTGCCATGAAACTGTGCCCGAGGGGGTGGGGCAATTGCCTCGTTTTGATCCCCCTATTCCTTTGACGGACAGGCCCAGAAGATGTTCCTAAATAACTACGCATGCGCACGTATGCAGGGCCTGAAAATTACCCGAGGTCCCGGACCAGTGATTTTTTATCCCGAACCAGTTCTAAAAAGTCCGCAGACCAATACAAAAAAGGAGACAATTTATTTTGCAAGGGAATGTCCAGTGCTTTTCCCAGATTGTGTTCTAGTGTCTTTTGACGAAAAATTAGAAACTACGTCCCCCCAAAATACCGAAGTTACTGAAACCATAAAACCAAGAGCCCATTCCATTGAGAGACTACGTCTTTTAGCCACAAAAATTACAATAATTATCGCGTCTTTAAGTCAATCAAACATTTAAAATTTAGTCTATTTCTTTCATCACAACATAAACTCTAAAGGAAAATCAGTTACTCTATTACAGTTTGCGATTCATGATATGAGCCAGGCGATGTGCGTCTACTAGCCACTGCACTGCAAAAATCAAATGACGGGCCATGTACTCATTTTACATGTAAAATTTAATGTGGTAAAAACCAGACCATAGCCTCAGCTAAAAATATCAGCAACCCCAAAATTGTGTGAAAATATTATATCTCTGTCTATCAAAGTAGTATTTTGCAGTAAAATTCTCTGGAAGGGGTCTCATTACGACTTTCCGATCGTCCGTAGCAAGCAAGCTTCTGAATTTAGAAGGTCACCATGCTGAATTCCTTATATAGTCAAGACCCCCTAGCTCGATTGTAGTTGACCTTAACAAGAACCGCCTAGCTTGTCAAAACAGCGTTATGGCAATTTGCTATTGCTATCAAAGGAAAAAGAAGTGCCTCTCAGATATTTGGTGTTTTCAACCTATTTTTACAATTTAAATGGAAAAGAATCAACCACTGGGCAATTACAAAAATGAAGTGAACTTTATAGCAATAGTAAAAAACATGTCAAGTGTGTGTTCAAGAACTTGAGAAAACTACAAGTAAATGTTTATGCAGTGTGTCTGTATTAAAAACATTGGCAGTTTATGCTGTATGTAAATCCCAAGCAAATCTGATAGAAATGCATATATAACATGAGTATGAGCAATGAATCATTCTTGTATTGTTATGCAAATTTTTGAGGACCAGTGGATTTTACCTTTGGACCAGTGAAAAAAAAACAGGTCACTAAATAAATGATTTTCATCCGCCGTGTATTCTTATTTTTTGGAAAACTGAACATACCATACGCAAAATTTCCCACATTTTCCCACGTGAGCGTGACATTTCGGATGTTCACGATGCGTCATCGACATGGTCCAGCACTAAAAAGACCTCCGGGTCAACTCTATTTTTGATAAAGCTTAAAGGGACAAAGTCAGCCATTTTTCATGAATTTTGTTTGATGCGATATACTACTTATTTTGTTTGACATGTTGAAAGATACTGAATGAATGGGTGACCATGCATATATTCGACCCCAATTTTATACAAATTAAGTAAAACCATCGCGAATGTATCCTGTCTAAAACCGGGGTCGAATATAGCATGGTCAACCATTCATTCAGTATCTTTCGGCATGTCAAACAATATAAGTAGCATCTCACATCAAACAAAATTCATGAAAAATGGCCGACTTTGTCCCTTTAAATTGCTTGTGTATTTGGAAAACATGTTCGGTCACGACGGGATTCCTTTTTATGTCCGCTAAATGTATTATCAAATTTATTCATGATGACCCATATAGCTAGGGAAACAGTTCTGTTTCATCAGTGTGATCATTCTGATCATCTGTTCTGTTGAGTTTTACACAGTATCTTTCTGCCGTGTTTTGTGATGAATAAACACGGATCATTGTGAATTTTCATTCCTCTGCTTGTTTTAAATCAGTGCATGACTGACGTAGAATGTGTCATTGTGCTTGTAACATGAGAGCGAGAAGACAAAAAAGCTGCACTTGTGAGATTGGACATCATGTATCTTGTTTATCAGCTTTAATTAGTTTATTGAGGCGACATGTCTTGTGTCATACATCTGGTGTTTTGATCTAATTAAATCATTTGTTCTAGCCTGAAATATGTTTATGCCTGACAACATACAAGCAAAATAGACTGAAAAATATTGTAAATGTTTGCTCCAAAATAGGTGACGTGACAGTGACACCTCAAAACTTTTATCTGGTCACAGTATAAGTGGCTGAAAAACAAATGCGAAAAGTATGTTATTTTCCTGGATCTATTTGTGTTGATTGTGATAGACATTTGTGAACAGCATAAATGTCACAAAACCCTGTTTTAACCCTTTCACCCCAGTTCCCTGTATACAGGTCCAACTTTACCATAGAAAACAATGGATTTGGGACAAACCATGGTGGTGAATGGGTTAAATGATAAAATTGTTCTAAGTTGAACATGAACTTTTTATATTGATGCAGGTTGTTTACGACATGAAAATTCCAAAGAGTGACATGTGTGTAGGAATTTACAAATTCCCCACCCCCGTATATGGGGGATTCACTTGGTTTAGGTGGGGATTTCCGGATAGTCTTGCCCCAGGGGGTGGGGCATTTGGCAGATTTCACAGGACTAATTTCCAAATTCCCTACTAAACCCCGAGGTGGTGGGGGTGGGGGTTTACATTGACTGGCGCATTACGGCGTGAAACCTTATAAAATCCATCTCTGTTTAAATAATTCATCTGTTCTCTGCACTCGTTGATTCTAATAAGGAGTAATTCACCCATAAAACCATAAATTTAGACGTAATCGTTAACAATGAATTATGATGCGGCACAGTTCTATATGTCAATTTTTTGCAGGGGAGGACCTCCAGTCTCCGAATCGAATTCATCATTCAACAGTAAACCATGTAAATTGTAAAGTACCCGTTCTCTGAAAATGATCCTTCAATCAAAATTTCACCAGAAATGTTTGCCTATTCAAGTTCCAAAGAACGTGAGGAAGAAGGACAATGCAGCGGGACACGAAATTTTCATACTTCACTAAAAATGTGTAATTAAGTGCTCCTAACACGAGGTTTTTTCTCTCTGTAGAATCATATTTGTATTACAATGGTATTTCTCTTGCATTCCGATAGAATAGACAATAAGTCTGTAAGGGGCGATAAACTCGACCACGTCTCGCCGAGCAGACTGCTAGGCGTGATTCACGCCCGGGGACTGTGAAACAGCTGTATATACGTGGGTTGAGCTTCGATATACTGTAAATCAACTACTCTGCTTGTACGCAAGACAGAATGAAAATAGTTTTTCCCCGGGCTGAAGCAAAGCTCTGGCACAAGAAAACTCCCATCGCACAGCCCCTGACTGTCATCACAGACATCAGATAGACTGAAGACCCCAGTAATTACAAACGGCAGCTGCACTTTTATATAGATGCGTATCTAAGCTATAGCCAGAAACAGGGACGATACCCAGTGCCCTATACTGAGGATCCAACCAAGCTGCCACGCAGTCCTGCCATTAGCAGTGAATTTCAAGGGAACAACTAAAGAATGACAAAATTTCCGAATATATTGACCGAATAGCAGATATATTATCGGGTCGAAAGTCAGCGCACGACTCGGAAGACCTGTCATCGGGTGATGAACTTAGGACTTTCGCTTCGGCAGTTTTTACTAAGTCCCCATTCAGGGTAGACGACCATCCGCTACGACATGTGATTTCAGGATGACCGGAGAAATCTGGTATATTTTAATTGTATCTTGGCAGCGACATCGAAACAGGTGGTTAAGTTGCCATGAGCAAAAGTCTGAAAAGTCATGCACTGGCAGCGGGGTTGAATTGCCGCCTGTCGCGGAGCGGCGAACCTACTGAGAATGTTTCGAAGCTAAATGTCATGCCTGCATCTATCATTCTGTAGTAGTCAATCGATGATTTTCACTTGGGGACCATTTAAAAATAATACACAGCCGAAACTATAAAGTGCCAGTGCGACCGAGGGTTAATACGGCTTACGCGCCCCTTCTTACCATATGCAAATTTGCCATGACGGAGTTTCTCGTTCTCGCTCCAACTGTTTATGCTTTAATCTCGAGTCCTAAGAACTGAATTTTCTTCCATCACCAACTTCTTGATTTCTGATCTTCTGCATTTCATGTTCATGTTGGTGACTGGGAATTTAGAGTACAAACTCACTGCATATGCAATGCATCCTTTTTGGACGTGATCTCATATTTTCTGGTCGAAATATAATTGTCTGCCACAGTCGAATTTTCTTTGCCAAAGAGGTGAGTTCCGTTCAATAATTAAAAAAAAATGATTGTTTTCTGACGTGCTTATGTGATATCACTAATGATTATGCCTTTCCTATTACACTGTCATTAATGCGTCCTTCCAAAGCGATCGAGATTTGCTGTGAAGTTAATATTATTTTTCATCCGTTATGATAGTGCGCATCGCGAAACTGGAGGGTTTAAACTTTTGCTCAGACTTTCCAAAGGGGAAATTTTCTACCATTCTCCTTTTGTAATCAAGACTGGAAAAACTATGGATCAAAAGTTTCCTAAAGTTTACCGTTATTTGAAATGGAAAATTTCGGCCATGAAAAGGAAGTTTTCGATTTTAATCAAGCGAGACGCTGAAAAATTCCAGTTTGGTCCACGTCTCCAAAATCACTCAAACAGCGAGCGTGCAAGGTATTGTCAGAATATGAGAGTCCAAATATCTCCCTGGCCCTCTGGGGCGCAGTGAAGTATAGATAATATGAAAAGTGAAGCCAACTATGCCCTTGGTTGTCGCATATCCTTCTCCATGGAAAACATAACTGGACACGCTCTTTAAAGCAAGCGTAATCGTGTATACTTTTGTTGAAAACTATAAACGTTCTCAAATCATATTTTCAATCGATATAGAAATATAATCGTGTTTAGAAGTGTTAATTGCACGGAGATCCCGAGCTTAATTTTTTCAAATTGAAGAGCCTATCGTATCAAAGGTATGATGGTGATTGATGAAAGTTAAAACATGTCTGTCATAATCTATACATCGTATACGGTTGCCGCTATGATGATGAGGTGCATCTAGATATCGTGCACGAAATACATTGTTTGTAAATAAGAAACTCGCACAGGCGCAGTTCCGACGACCGTTTCCCTTTAATTTTAAAAGAACTTAACATTAAGAATTAAAGGTTTTTTGTCTTCTACATTTAATTAGGTTACGATTAAACGCTATCTCTAACGCTTATTTACAACCAAACTTTTATTCAAAGCGCGTTGCATTAGACCCTTGTACAGGAATATTTGCGTGGCTACGTTTGCAGTTAGCCAAAAAATATAGGTAAAATGTCACCTGTCTTGTTGCTACTCAACTGTTAATTGATCCATTCATCTTTATTAATATCAGCAATCTGTGTGATGACCTCCCGATCTTTACGTCAAAGAGATATCGGTGAGGTATTCAGTCAATTTATAACTCTCAGCTACCAATATTAGGCAATAACCGAAACTCGGAGTCTGAGTCCTAAAGTTGCATAACCTTTGTACAACTCACGTGACAAATGTGATCTAATCAATGGAATGGTAATTAACCGGTAGTAGTAACCGTGAAGTGTTAAAATATTTTGTCCATACAACTGATATCGATAGGATCCTGCACACGAACGCCCCGTAAAACTTTTCTAGATCATTGTTTTTGTTGTGTTTGGGGGTTTTTCTCCAAAAAAGTGCAAGTACAAAATATCTTACTTTGGGGGTTGTGTTCTTTGTGTATTGTTATTGTTGTTGTTGTTGTTGTTGTTGTTGTTTGTCGTTGTTGTTGTTTTATCTTACTGTACAGTAGTATCCGATTGTCTGTTGAGCTGTCATACATGCGAGCGTTGCACCAAAACAGGCTTGAAAAAATACCCACAAACAAAATTCTCATAAAATATAAATCCCTGGGAAAGTGTTTGCATTTTTGATGTATGAGTGCGGGCCCTGACTGCCATGGCGCTGTCATGCTGTGGATGAGATGAACGTGGTCCGTGTGTAATAAGCGATGCGATAAAAGATCAGTAAGCGAGCACACGGACCTCTTGGCAAGATGGCTTATATTAACTCGCATGTGCCCGGGTCACAAACAACCGACGTGTTTATTACGAAATTTGTAAATTTTTAAAAATAGAGAGTTTAAACGAAGACCTATTAGTAATTATTTATCTTCGTCATAAACGAAGACTGGCAGTTATATTACTCGCGGGATTTAATTTTCAAGGCGACAGACGACAACTAACCGGTCAATGAACTAAACCTATTTGTCCGGATAACGGTCTTTGGAACCCTTTGAGCGCCAAAGTCAATTTTTGTTACCTTTATAAAATGTGCTCCAGTCAATTTTTTTTCAGATTTTTGCCAAAATTTTGAAGAAGAACTATTGCCAATAAAATGTGATGTTCATTTGATCCAAAATTATCAAAAAAATTACAGAAAAATTCATAAAAATTGATAAAGTGTGGCGCTGAAATTTTGGTTCGAACAATTACAGCACTCAAAGGGTTAAAATCTAGAGATCGCTGCCCTGGCTGTCGACATAAGGCGATATTTTCAATGGTAGAGGGCTGTATTAGCAGGACACTTTAAAACTCTGTTTCAGCGATTTTGCCGGATGCGTTTTGGTCCCAGTTGCCGTAGGTCACAATGTTATTTCACTTCACACCCCATTTCCCTGATTATAGGTCCGTCCACATAATAAAAAAATAACGGGATTGACTCATAATCTTTGTCGTTTTGGTGAAATTACTACTAGAATATAAGCTTATTCAAAGTCGCTGAAATATTTTGATATCGTGACACGTTGCGATATAACTTCAGTAACTTACCCAAATATGTTTGACATTTGGAAAGACGTTTCAGGTCGGTGCTAAACCTATAGAGCATATGCGTAATAATGTCAACGGCAGTCGTAAGATGGGTTTACGTGATGGGACAACGAAGTCGTACAGCCCCACAGGAGTGCTTTATCCGATCCTATCCATACAACCTTTCACCGACAGTGCACAATTGAACCCCTGGCCACCGTTCCAAATGGTGTGTTAGAAATCGTTATTACATATAACGGGGTCCAAGACGAATGTTCCCATTTGCAGAACCAGTCCTACCATTTGATCTTCAAACTTCGCGGAGGGGCAGACAGGGGTGAGGCATAGACGGACGAACAGATAGAGACAAAATATAGATAGAGACAGACAGACAGTCGGCATACAGAGATAAAGAAAGACGGTTAACAGACTTTGATAAGCAGGAAAAAAAGAGACGATAGCTAGAGGTATATGGGGAGACAGGGGCGGACAGTCGGACGGACACATAAGAGGAACGATCGAAAATTTGTGACTCTGAAAATCAGAACATGAGTAGAACAGAAGCTACATGACATGAGTAGTCCGGATCTTAAACAATCTTGAAAAATTTCGCACGGTCGGATGGAGTTTAGGTGTGTGAATGACACCTATCTCTTCCACTCCTGGGAAAATAATTGACTATTGCTGTGATCGACGAACAACAACGCGTAACCATTAGTTAGAGGAAAAATACATTCCCTGATTCCGGGACATACAGATTTCACCAGAGGATTATGTCGCGGAATTGCAAAATCTCAAACACCCAGGGGACTTAACTTGGAGCCTGAGTGGGACATGGCGTCTTCAATTATGCCAGTCCATATGTTGTTGTGTACTTTCTTTCGAAATGACATTGACTCTAATACATGGCCTTCGTTTTCCTCTCAAAATCAATTTTTTTATTACACTCCGGCGAGCAAACACAAAACTAACGATTTGAAGGACATATTGTTAATTTGAAACTGGCCATGTTAGGCTTTCATGCCCCATTAGCCCGAATCCTCTCGTCACGCACATGGCTGTACATGCGCGCATAGAAACTTCAATGATGAAACCGACATGGGAACATTTTTGTTGTCTATATATGTATAGGTAGATATGAGTAAAGTAAAGGACTGTAGAGTAAATATTTAACTGCGCAAAAAATAGGTCGTCACTGCTTTAAATCGAATCTGATATTGTAGTCTTTGATAAAAACATCACCCACGCTACCCGTTCTAATGATAGATGGCTGGCAATATAATTCTTTTGTCAGATATGTGAAGTGATGAGCATACGTATTGCCTATAGGTTGTCAGGGAACACAATAACTCATGGGTGCGTAAAACCGACAAGGCGTGGAGGTATTGTTGCCCCGGTCTCATAGCTGCATATATCATTTATATGAAGCCGTTCTAGGGTTACCAGTGTTTACAAGCTGGCCCAGACAAACCTGGCTCGGCTCAGAACACGATAGCTCGCTAAAATATGTATTTGTGTCGATGACTCGATGCCACCTCGCCCCCCTAGCAGCTAGAAATCGGGCTAAAAAAATATCGGGTCGGGGTTTCGTCTGTATGGAGGAATCGGTCAAAGCGAACAGCTGACACGGGTCAGCACGCACTGTTTAAAAGTACCTAGCACGTGGAGTTGCCAGACAAAACCTTAACGCATTTTAAATATCAAAACAGCATACAGTGTAACATGCGCGTGATTGCCGATTGTTATGCACAGTTTAGAAACACGGCATACTTGTGATGTTGCTCTCCAATTCCCCATCATGCAATGTGCTTGATTTTTTCCATTGTAAAAATCTCTTGTCAGTAACTTTTCAACAAATTATCAATGCTCTTCAGACGTTCTGTATATTTTGTATTTGTACAGTCACGGCCGGAGGGACTGTGGTTATGCCAAGTTCTATATTGTCCGTTCCGGGGTCTCAAATATAGATGAACTTATGCCATATAATATAGTGGAACTGCCAACCATCCTTGGTCTGAACGACAGAAGATTGTGTGCAATATTGTCTACAAGAGGGCATAAAAGTTAAGACACTACATAACATCCAGAGAATCTGCAAACAAGGTATTTTTTAATAAACAAGATGCGGTAACTTCCAATGGAACGGACATTGCGCGTAATTGTTCGACGCTCGTAAACGTTATTCGGTTGTATGCCGACAAGTTGCTATACACCGTAATAAATTTATCGTAAAAGTTCACATTCAAGATTCGCGCCGAGCGTACTTCCTTTGTCATCTGAATGTGAATTATTAATCTCTGTAAATAAAAAGAGGACACTGAAATACTAAAACCTTCAAGGCGTATCGATAAACACAGAAGACAGAATGCGTGCTTGTCCATAGTTTTCTCTTTCGACGGGGCATGAAAACCGCAGTTCATTTCAAAAGAACAACTTTCACCAAGGACCCTGCGCCTTTCCCCCTGGGTGACGTAAATGTTGTCAAGGTAACAGTGTCAGCACGCTACCGTGGTCATAGTTTATTGGTGTTGCTTTCGAAGGACTTTTTCAAATGGAAAGGTCCTCACGTCATTACTAGGGGTTTCATAGGAACCACCAATGCTGAACGCCCACATTTTTTTTTAAAGGCCGGCATATCTTGCGTCAATCGCTGAACTATTTTGACCAAAGATACATTTGCTGGTCAAGGTTTCGACTCTTCCCTTGGAGAAAGATCGATATCAGTTAGAACACCGCGTTTGTGGAAAAATCGTTTATCCGTGAAATAATTGCGTTGACTGATCAAGAGGCCAGTATTGTCGGTTGTCGGATTCAATGGAGATGCTTTGATAATTTCACTTCTTCTTTTTTGACGTGTTTCAAGTATCTTGTTCTGTAACTATAGATAACTCCAGTTCTGTGCTCCACTCCCTAAAAGCAGGCTGAAATACCAGGTATTTCGGTCAGTCAAAAACCGCCACGGTATAGCGAAAACCGGTTGAGAGTGCATCTTGTGTCATAAAAAAATCGCATTTACGTCCGGACTTGAAATCCAATTGCCAACACTAACAAACTGTCCATTACGCCACAGTGCATACGGTATACTGTCAGTGTTGACACGATGTATTGGGCACTTCAAATTAAAGAGTAGAAGACCAAGAAATCGCAGATAATAAGAATAAAAAAATAAAGATCGTAATATGTCTCAAATTCCGATTACTGCAGATATAACACAGAACCCCGACGCTTCACTGACGAGCATTTCAGTTGATTTTCCTTGTAAGGACATCTCAAGCATAAATTCGACAAGGCTTCGCTTCAGTCTGTCAACTCACTTTATGTCAGGCCGTTGAAGTCATAATTTTTTTCCTTCTGTATAATTACATCTCTTTATTGTGCCATCATCATGACAGTTACGTCCATAAGTATTACAAAAGACCTTTACGAGGTCATTAATGTGTCAAACGTTGTGTTGCCATCGCTGTGTGTGAGCAGTATAGAGGGGCCACACCGACTGTGCCACTCTGACGTCTAAACTGGTCTTTTGGTTACAAGCGTTCTTGTCTAGACAACTTTATTTGAAATATTAGCCTTTTGACTTTTGACTTTTGAAGCATCGTCGAGCGATTTATTTTCTCATCTTGTGAAATTGGCAAATCATATATCAAAATTTTTGTCAACACAACCTATTTATGCGATGTCCAATATTCTTTTCTACCAATTCAGGTCCGGACTAGACTTTCTTTGTCGACAAAAATTATACATATTGTTCTCAATACTTGAAAGTGACGACGCCAAGACTCAGATCTGTTTTTCAACATAATACAGGAAGATGAACTTCACAAGAAAACGTCCTTGCTTTCTCAGGAACAAAATAATGAAAATGTTATCAAAATGTTATCGTCCCTCCTTGTCGTCACGAGATCTTTCGCCTCACCTTGACATTTGATCTCATTGTTGTTTGCAAATGCAGTCCGTGCTTTCTGAGTCGCCCCGAGGTAGCAACCAAGTGACGCACTTAGGGGCATTATATGTGTCACGGTCGGACGAACCTTGAAGACAAAAACACCATTCCTAGGGACAGCATTAACACATACCATTGTGGTAACCGAATCAAAAATTCCCCCGAGCAACGTCTCTCTTGTGGAAAATTCTGACCATACGTTTCAAATTGTTTGTACTTGCCAACTTTCTGTCCACGGTATGAACAGACTGGCAGCTGGGTTTATGCCCGCACTGTGTATTATTCCAATAAAACACCTTTTCACGCAGACGATTTGAGCCGATCGACAGTATATATTCCACTTACTTGTAAATATAAGTATGCCGTCGCGCCTCTTACACCCCATTTACTGCATCTTTTTGTATTCTTACTCTATTTTTTATAACATGGTTAGAAATCAAAAGCAACTTATGTAAAAAAACTTACCGAAGTTTGACCACAGAAAGTTTTGCAAAAAGTACATCTTAGATTTATAACAACTAAATAAGTTTCGACGGCAATTCAAACGTGACCGTCGAGGGCAAGTACACGAATGAAATGAAACAGTGATAGTTTCAAAGACAATATGGCTTAAAGGCGGGAATCAACAACATTTCTCCGAAGACTGGATGGTATTATGTTAGTAAGCAAAATGTAAAAAGATACACTGCTAACGGGGTTAGGTCATATGCAAGTACACGCGAGTACATGTACTTACAAATTGGCTTCAACTGATCCAAAACAACAGTTCATTTTGCTAAACCAGATTAGTTAAAAGAGCGAGTCTAAACATGATTTTTTAATTGCTCGTCGCAGTACGATACATGAAAGTAACCTTGGAGATGACTTTAAAATGAAAGGCCTATTAGTGGGCGAATTACCTCTGTACACATCGCTTATTCGAAGGGGCATATTTCCTCCACAGAAGAACTTACACGCGCAATATATTGCCCGACCCAAAGGAACTAGGTCAGCCAGATCTGGTAAAAATAATTTCGAAGGAGAATAAAAAGCTTGGTATGGTGTTCGCAAACAATTGGTATGCGAGCATACTCTCAAATTGCAAAAACTGGCGCATGAGGACTTGACCTTTGCGGTAGGGGTCATGTAGACACTAATTTTCAAATTTGCCCTCACACTGGGTGGCGAGTTTCGCTGTAGGGCGTTGTTGTTGTGGTTTTGTTGTTATTGTTGTTGTTGTTTAAACGTGCTAATACCAATGTAAAACTATTCTTTATCGTGCAAATTGGACAATTTTCCGTATCTTAAAATCTGATTTCAAAAACTGACTCTTTAAAAATACGAGTGAGATCCCCTGTCTTTTAGTTTGTCCAGACTGCGATTTATTGGAACGAGCGTTCGTTGAGTAGCAATCACGCCATATGATGTAGGGGAGACCATAAGGAATTTATTTTTCACAGTTTATAGCACGGCCAATGAATGCGGTATAGAGTTTTGCGCTGTAAATGTCATACACACTTTTGATCTATAACTCATTCGACTCTCAGACAGACTGGTTTATCCGAGATCGTTTTCTCAGTTTGACCTAGTTAGACAATGTCATGCCATGATCTACAGCATGAGATATCAGATATGAAATACATTAGTGGGTAAGGTCTCCCGGATGAAAAGATTGTGTCAGCAAGAATTCAATGTCAAATTGATAATGAAAACGATGAATGGAGTTTGTTCTTTTCAAAATGTTTCACTTCATTCGCACCACTTTTTGTCCCTGCGACACACAGATAATTTGAGAGTAATATTTTCTTTGCCATTCCTGTTTCCGTCTTCCGTGACGGTTTTCCTGTAATTCTATATCTTATACTACTTGTAAAAGATGCAGAAATAAAGGAAACACTTATCTGCTTCGGATCCCATTTCTTTCAATCCCCGCCTCTTGGGATTTCCCCAACCACTTGTCTGTCTGTCTGTCTGTCTGTCTGTCTGTCTCTGTCTCTGTCTGTCTGTCTGTCTCTCTCTCTCTCTCTCTCTCTCTCTCTCTCTCTCTCTCTCTCTCTCTCTCTCTCTCTCTCTCTCTCTCTTTCTCTCTCTCCCTCCCTCTCTCTTCTCTCTCTCTCTGCTTCTCTCTCTCTCTCTCTCTCTCTTCTCTCTCTCTCTCTCTGCTTGTTCCTTTCTTGGGCTATCTGGCTGTCTGTATATTTCGATGGGGACCATGATTACCAAGATCTTTGAATGAACATAATTGAGTTCTGCGATGGGAACATGTTTGAATAACAATATTTAATTAAATGTATTTGTGATCTTCAATGTTTATTTATGCACATCGGCTCTACATCATACAGGTTGGCGTGTTTACGCATGCTAATAGGGTGGTTTTTCGTGTCTGCCAATTAAGCTAAAGAGAAATCTGTAACTCAAAATTCGTATTGTCATTCAGAATTGAAATCTCTTTTAAGGTAAAGGACTAGCATTGGGGTAGTTATGTATCAACCAGCTCCATTGGTTTGCATGCAGAAATGAGAGAAAACGTCCTCGTAATATTGCCATTTTCCTGAAACTTTCATAAAAGCCTTGGAGTAAGAAGTGGTGTCACCGTGCTAGATGTCGAAAATAAGCACAGATTACTCCATTCTGTACAGAAGAACCTGCGGGAGGGATGCTGACTCAGCAGTTTTTCTTTGTCACGTGGTTTTGATAAACATATCATTGTTTACATTAATTGTGTTGTCAGCAATATACATTAATCATTTTTCTCTCGATACGATCTAAATTCGTCTACAAAGAAATGCTTGGAAGTCCGTGCCGTAAAATGGCAATGCTACTGTCATATTCGGCGTTCTACATCGTTGAGAGCTGAAATTCGTCATTGAAATTTGTCATTCAGTGTGAACTGCACCAAATCAAAGGGTAGAAACACTTCTTTTCTCATTATATTTTTTGTCTAGTCTCTGAAAGCGACAACCTTACAATTATATAGAGAATGACAATATGTTTACTTAAATTTGAGAGGGAGGCAAGCATTCGTGTCTAGCCAGCCAGGCAGAAAGTAAAAACTCTTGGAGACAAGACAAGATACCGAAATAGACGGGCAATCGTGAGAATGACCGAACTTTGGCATCAAACTATGAAAGGCATTGGACAGCTCACACATTATCAGTCTCTATCAACATTTCTCTCATGTCACGCAACTTTACAAATCATCCGACTGCAGCCCTTGGCGCGCGTGAGAGGCAGAACGGCACGCCGCTGTACGCCCACAAATTCTAATTACTCTGGCAAATACCTCTCCTCATCTGCCGACAATGTCCCTCCGGGTAGTCACCGATATCAATACAATTTTACGATACGACAATTAGCATGCAAATAAATGGTTGGAAAATTACGACTTGGACAACGAATGTTTCACGTCGTCGTTGTCGTCTGCGTAACTATGATCAAAGCGACCAAAAGATGTCACAACGAACGGAGACTGGGGAGATTGATTGGGATAGGGAAAGGGATATACAAAGGTAGATAGATGTACAAGCAGAAAGGCTGAAAAAACCCAAAGTAATGCGTTTGTGAGGCAATTTCGATTGAAATCTGCACAAATTTGAATGATACGAAATACGTCATGCTATTTTTCCCGGCAAAAATCGATGCAGGAGGATTCCAACGCGTGCATCACCGTTCAAGGATATCATAGATTAGTCTGTCTGCGCTGAGCGATTGGCCGTGCCGCCTGTTTGCGACAGCTCAGCCGATCTACACCTATCTTCAGAACAGACGGGACGAACATAAAATGTACGTCACATTCCGTGCATACGTCACAAGGTAACGTTTCTCCGAACACTGTGCATCAGAGCTGACTGGGTTTTCCCCCGTTTCCTGTGAGTTTCTTTTCCCGGCAGACACCGCGACACTAGCGCGGCCACAAATTCATCAATAATTCAGAGTATACTTGTGACACGGCAGAGCCCTCAGGTATCCACGTACGGAACGCGTGAAAGACTTTTCCACGGCCGTGCCCTGGACGAGCCTGGTCGATATTCCATGGAACGTCTCATGGTCAGTTTGAGAGGGGGAAAGGGGAGCCACCGAACTTCACAACCCCCTAACCTACAAAGTCCTCTGCGGTCAATCAAAACGCGTTTACTTGAGAACATCCTATGCTATTGTTTCTTTTTTATTAAATGGTCGTTTAGGCATATCTTGGATGCTAATGAACTATTTCCTAAACAAATGAAGTGTAAGGCGGAAGCATTGTCGATATTAATGCATTATTAAAAGATATTCATAACCAAGCCCAGGCACTACTATCTGTAATATCGGTTATTCACACAATGACTGGCTGCCCTTGAAACTAACAGCAGTTGCTCGCTGATAGTAAATGGCCAGCACATTGTTAGGTGAGCATACAGCATTACATTATCAAAGGTTTGCACAGCCGTAAGGCCCACCTCACAAAGTAAGCATTCTTGTTTCGCTTGTATCGATCGTTAGTCTTGCAAGGAGCTACATTATAATCCTACTTAAAATCTGCAAGATTTGGAATCAAAGACTGACTGGAGAAACTATCATCTCATGGCATGTATTAGACAACGAGCCCTTTAAACCAACACGAATCTCTAGCCTCATCAAAAACAACAATTTTTCACAATTATTACAATAAGGCCTGTCAACGTAAACTAGTTCTCGACAGTCTGTCACCCACAAATTCGCTTTATTTATTTATTTTTTTTTTGAAACGCCATGAATCCGTCACTTTAAGCAAGGAGAATACCAAAGCGGGGAAGAAAGCGATGAGAAAGACACAATCTTGGGCGCTCAATAACTCATCGCTTCGCGGAGAAGAGGGAGGAGGAGGGGGAGGAGGAGACGAATAAGATCAACATCACATTCACAGGGACTTCAGGAAGGGACGAGTCAAGCGCTGATGGACGCAATCATGAGGACGGCGATCTGTAAATGACGGGTGGGGTATAAATTACACCGAAAAGACAAGAGGGAGCGACGGTCCATGCGAAGGCGTGGTTCACCAAATACGCCCTTTAGACTGTGGTAGATAGCGTAGCCTTGCAGGCGATATTTTCTGTGATATCAGCCGTCAAACTTTGGTACTGCCGTGAATTCTTGGTAAACGTCATTTTCCCTGGACACACATATACTACTATATAAACATACCTATTTCTGCACAATAAACTGGAACATTACCACGAAACTAAAATGACACCTCGAGTATGCCAGGATTCCCGTTGGCTGACTAAAATAGATATGCAAAATCGGACAATTCGGTCTTTGGTCCGAGGTCATACACTTTTCTGCAACAATAATTAATATTGATGACAACTATCATCAACATTGCATCGAAGTTGTTATTATCGTTGACTATTTCATTCAAATTCAATGCATCAGCTATTCGCGTGAGAGTGTGGGTGGACACTTTTCAAAACTTGGAACTGCATCAAGCCTTGGTCAATTTCTGACCTGATTCTGGCCAGTTCCTCTGACCATGGAGGCACTAGTAACTCCATGGTCAGACTTTTAAGTGCAGGCCAGACACCTGTTGGTGTGTGTATATACGTGACCGGCGGCTGTTGAAAGTTGGGGCTTTATCGAGCGGCAGGGTATGACGCAACCCCTGACAAAAGACAAGGCCTCCTGATTATTGTGATGGAACGCCCCCGGGCGACACTATGTTGACATGTCTACGAAATTTAATCAATAAACAAATAACAACAACTATTCTAGACCTAATTATATAATCATGAACAAAACAAAATCGAGGTGCGTGTATGGCAAGCGGGTCGATATGCGGTGATGAAGTTTTCTATTGAGAAATCATTAGCATAAATTTGAGTATGAGAACATTGGCTCGCTGGACATTTAGCCACACGCTGGGAGAGCGAGCGCTTGGTCGCGACACTTCACAACATCCCGAAGGGGGTGAGCCGTGCCAGCCGTCGTGTAATGATATAGCGGAACAGCCGCCCACATCTGCATATGTTACAGTCAGACTGATAACCCCACATGTAAATCGTGACCTCAGTCCGAGCCAGTTAGACTCTACCCACACAGAACTGAAGTGATCCATTCTGAATCGCGACGCTCGCTACAGCTACAGCGAAGTGTCGCTTCCCCGGCGAGCGTACACCCGACTCCCGACAAACGCACGGCAAAGGGCCGTGGAAATGGATATTATCGAAGTTCAATGAGACATGGCCTGTGAAGTTGAGGGAGAAGACATATATGTTTATCCGAAAACATCGACTCCGATCTTAAATCGGGAAGTTTCGTCAGCCTCAAACGAAAGAATTACACTTACACCGAATTCTTCACCAGTTTCCTCAAGACCCAACCACTGGGCCGGGTACGTACTCACTTTTGCCATCTCGTTCATAATTAATGTATGGTCGATATTTTGACAAAGGGGTATCACCATGACAGCAAACGGAGCGAAAAACTCTGCGAAATAATCACAAGAGAGTGTGTGTATTCTCAAGCAGGGCAGGCGGAAAGAGCGAGCTTGAGCCATGAAACATGAGAAACGAGCGCCTACGTGACTGTCACAGCGCGTCAACCGTACAATGCTAGGAATTCTACCATGCCATGATGTAATATGCATGTAGTAAAACGCCCATACATGACCGTAACAGATGGTGTGCCCCACACCCTCGGGCACACTGTCCGACCAATGTACTCGTGAGAGGCAGCTTACAGTTTGTTATCGAGTATGGTACCACAATCTACGTCACTGTCACCGTGTTTTTCACTGTAAGCCTATATACCGCATTCCACGCGGTCTTGAACCGGTCACCGTTCTTATTATTGTTTAACTTGTTGTTTACGTGGACTTTTCAGTTCGCCAAATGCCATTTAACTAACTCACAAAC